>NC_133660.1:11193628-11307573 GCF_037893015.1 Macrotis lagotis
ACTATTTTATTAAATGTTTCCATGTCCATGGTTCATGAGCCCAGCTGGTATGGTGCCTTACAAAGACTCACACAGGGGACAGCTAGGTGACTCAGTGAATAGAGCATGGACCCTGGAGTCAGGAAGACCTCAGACACTTAATAATTGTTGTGCAACTTTGGGCAAGTCACTTAACTCCAGGAAGACCTGAGTTTAAATCTGTACTCAGACACTTAATAATTACCTAGCTGTGTGACCTTGGGCAAGTCACTTAACTCCATTGCCTTGCAAAAGCGTAAAATAAAACCGCTCCCACAGATGCAAGTGGATATCCTTGATAGCATAATAAGGAATAGGACAATATTAAAAAAGTCACTATGCCTAGTATCCAGAAATTTAAACCTAAATGAAATTTTCCTACTCTTTGTTTTCTAATTTATTTATTTTCCCTTTAGTGTGTCCAATTACTTTGTAGTGTGCTATAGATGTATAGTTAGAAGCAGATAGAAGATAACAATGACAGGAGCACTAGACCTGGAATTAGGAAGACTGAGTTCAAATCCAACCCCAGAAATTTACTAGCTGTGTAAATCTGGGCAAAAAACAAAATCTCTGTTTATCTCAGTTTCCTTAACTATAAAATAGAGATAATAATAGTGCCTACTTTCCAGGGTTGCTGTGAGTATCAAGTGAGATAATATTTGTAAAGGATGGCCCTAATATATAGCACATAGTAGGACCTACATGAATGCTAGCTGGTATTATTAAGTTAGATGTTCTAATAGTTAAATAATAATTATTAAACTCATGAAAATTGACTTTTGAAAGTAGACCAAGGATAAAAATAAACATAACAACAAAAAGATTTATGAATCCCATCCATGCATTCATTCTAGAATAAGCATTTACTTGCTAAGTGAAGAATGGTATTGAGACAGATGGAGAAATAATTAAGGAAATCTCTGCCTTTAAGAGATTGATAATCTGACCTATCATCTCATTAATGTAAAAGATCCAACATGAGCCTACCAGAGGATTTTTGTGTCACAGTTTATTAGAATCAAACAATACTTTAATTTATGGCTGAAAGAGACTTTTGAAGCCCTTTAGACCTCCTCTTTTATGAGATGAGGAAACTGAAACCAGGTCACACAAACTTTTTCAGAAGGCTGAGTATATTATTTCTTTGCTTTAGGACATTACAGTCAACTGAATTATCCACCTGTGTGGATATTCTCAAATGGATGGGGGATCTCATTAATACCTCTTTCCTGTCTACCCCCTTGCTTGACTTCAATACCCCCACAAATATAACACAGGGATTCACCTTCCATTTTTAGAGACATTGTCCATTTTTTCTTGACATCATAAAGATATGAAGTATGTGACGTGCCTATCATTTTTTCCTCATTTTCATCAGCCCATCTTTTCTACTTACTTTTTTTTGGTCATCCTTTACAAAACTTACTTTTTAATTCACTGTTTATAATAATGCATCCTATTCAGGTTCCCCATGCATCACTTTGAGTTATCCTTAATTTCATTTCTTCTAAGATTTTAGTGTTCCATAACTAGTAGCATAGCATAAAAAAGAACCCTTGCTGTAATAATCAATAACTAATCATTATTCATAGTTGTTAAGTATATTGCTTTTAGGGAAACTTCTGATCTTTTTTTTTCCCCCAGAGGTAAGTTTAAAAGTTATTAAAAGAAATTTGGAATTTCCAAAGATCCTAGGCAGTTTTGTTCCTTGTATTTAATTCTAAAATAAATTCATTTTCCATATGCAATTTTTATCCACAGGAGACAAGGAATTTGAAGATTTTATATGGAAAGATTGGGTAGGCCAAGAAGCTCTCTTGTTTCAGCCAATATAATGACCATTCTTTGACCCAGAAAGCAGAATTATTGGTAAAATTTTCTTTCTCAAGCAGTGGAAACTGGCCAAATGCACTCCCCACCTGAAATTCTTAGAGCCTAGAGTATTATGTGTGGTACTTTAGGATGTATAACTTAAAAAAACATCTGAATAATAATTTGAAATAGTATTTATGTCACTATTTTGTAAACTTTATATATTAAATTTATGTAAAATGTAAGCAGTATATAAGCTTACAATGCACTTTCCAAATATTATTTTAGACTTTCAACAGTTCTGAAAGATAGGTGGTGTTGTCATCCCCATTTTACAGATGGAATAATGAAAACAGAGGTAAAATGACTTGCCCAGGATCATTCAAGTAGCAAGTGACTGATTGATCTAACCTCCAGTCTTTCTGATTTCAGTTCCTAAACTCTCTCCACTGTACCACCTAACAGTAATTTAATTAGGCTCATTGAAACCTAAATTCAGATGATTGTGGAAAGTTCCCCCGAAATTGTTCATTTCATAATTTGAGCAATTGAACAGGGCTAAATGATGAAATGTTTACATTCAAATGGGGAAGAAAAGGATATCTTTAAAGGATGTCTTCTTGATGCTGAAAATATGCCCTTATCAGTATTCATTTTTCTACTATGTTATGGTCATGACTCTTGATATTCTCATGATTCACCCTTAGAATCTCAGCAAACCCCTCCACCCCATATATTCCCAAACATAATATACATACATATATGGGAATATCATTTATTCATCCATACGAACACTTATATATACAGATATATGCATATATAAATATGTATTTATTTTAGATAAAGTATGTATGTGTGTGAGTATATGAATATATATATATTCTCATACACACATATGTGTGTATTCATGCACACACACACACACACACACACACACACACACACATACACACACACACCAGGAGAGTAAAGAGGAATAAGGGAATGTGTCCGGTATGTCTATGTTTTGCTCCATTTAACTGCATAGCATCATCAGAGCATTAAGAATTTTTTTATTCTTTTGTTTTTTCCTGGATGAATCATTAGGTCAAACATATTCGTATTGTTATTTATTTATTATTAATCTCATTTAGGAGAATTTTCAGTGTTACAGGACTTGTTGAAACCAGCAAAATGTCATCACTCTATGATTGAGTACCTTAATATATTAACAAGCAAATTCTTCAATTTGCACTTGATATTATACTTCTTTAGTGATAATGGTGAATACTACTGCAATGTAAACATTTGTCTTTCTCATGCCTTCATTAATATTTATAATTAAAAGGTTGTTGAACTATGTTATCTCCAATATATTTCAAGAATTCTTGAATAATTTTCACACTTACATAGTGACACCGCTGGAGGAGAAACTTTAAAAGCATTATTTTACTCAACCGAGTAAATCCTTTTTATGTAGTCAACAAATAGTCAACACATTTGTATTTTGTAATCTTTATATCTTTAATTCTATTGTGAGATGGTAAAGATGTGATCTATTGGATTTTATGGGTATGATGGTGATAGGAAATATCCTAGTTGGTCCAGTCTCTTGATAAACACCAGAGGAAACATTTTAAAAGAAGTCAGAGGAAAAATAATTATGAAACACCCAAGGAAGTCATAGTAAGTTCCTTTACATTCTGTGGACCAGCAGAAGATGACCAGAAGTCTGCCAACCCTTTATATTGGAGAAAAAAACAAAGTATCAGAAAACCAGCTATTTAGCCAGTGAAGACCCTAAAATCAGAAGGATCTCAGCCCTGGTCTTTTGGGAGTCTTGCAGATATGGGGTAGAACCAATCTTCAATCTTGGTCTTTAGGGACATGAGGCCAATAAAGAATGGAGAGTTGTGAGTCATTGCTGTATCTAAGCAGGTTAATGCTAATAATCCTTGAGGAATCCTGAATACGTTAAACTCTCTTGGGGTCTGTCAGAATAAACCATACCCCCCTATTGTGTTGAAGAAGAAGAAGGGGCTAAAACCAGAACTCTTATTGATCTTTCAGAAGATAGAGGAAGAAGGTGGTCACTGAGACAAAGTCATTCTATCCACAACAGTAGAGACAGTGTCATTTAGACTTCAGAGAAAACAGAATGAGACAAGGACTTCCCACTCCAAGAGTATAGAAGAGGGTAATTAGAGTATGACCTTGACACAAAGTCCCAAACTAACAATCAAGATTGGAGATATGAATAAAAAGAAAATTCTGGATACAATTAAGAAATGCTGTAGCTAAAAATAAGCCAAGAGTAAACTCAGAAGAAGAGAGTGATTTCACCATGAGTATAAAAAGAGCCTTGTCCAAGGGTGAGGTTGGTAACAAGAACATTAAAAGTCAACAAAAGAAATGAAACAGAGTTTTAAAAAAGATTTCTAAGGATAATGTCTAGATTTCAGAGGATAATATTTAGATTAACACACAATGGAAAATACCTTACTCAAGCACTGAGGTCCTGGAAAAATAGAATGGAACAATGAAATATTTAGAGACATTAGAAAAAAGTTAAAAGACTAAAAAGCTAATTTAAAAAACAGAGCATATATATTGTCAAAAAGCATCAGAAAAAAAGCTGAGAAAATCTATTAAAATCATCAAACTCACTAGGTGATGCAGTGGACAGAGCACTGGCCCTGGAGTCAGGAGTACCTGAGTTCAAATCCGGCCTCACACACTTAATAATTACCTGACTGTGTGGTCTTGGGCAAATCACTTAACCGCATTTGCCTTGCAAAAACCTAAAAAAACCCCATCAAACTTATTGAAAATGAGGATCAAGCCAAAAAAACTCCATAAAACTCAGATTTTTTAAGAAATCAAATTTTCTAGCACTATTTGGACCAGAGAATAATATAAAAAAGCAACAACAACAAAAAAAACCTAGAAAGAATTCTTAAATTACCACATTACTCTTTTGCTTATGAAAATATTTAAGTATTTCATATCACATTAGCAAATTGGCAAAGATAACAAAAAAATCACGTTAACCACTATGGGGGGAATTGTAGAATGGTTTGTGTTGTTGCTAGAGTTGTGAATTGGTACAAACATTTTAGAAGGAAATTTGAAATTATGTATGCAAAGCAAATGACTAAAATATTCATTCTATTTAACCCAGAGAGTTCATTACTGGGCTTACACTCCAAGAAAGTCATTGATAAGATGAAAATTCTCAAATATTTATAGCAGCACTTATTGTGATAGCAAAGAATTGGAAACAAAATAGATGATTATTAATTGGGAATGGCTAAATAAATTATTACATAAATGTAAGGGATTATTATTGTGCTATAAGAAATGATGAACAACTGTAGTAGAATTAACTCTTCTCAGTAGCATGATCAAAATTAATTCTAAAGGATTTGTGATGGAATCTAAATGCAAACCAAAGTATTCTATTTTCAGTTTTAAAAAATTTGTTTTATGTTTTGTTTTCCCTTCCATGTTTTTTTCTCCTTTTCTTCTGATTCTTACAAGTCTTACAAAAATAAATGTTGAAAACTCTTTGCATGCAGGTGGGAAAAAAATCAGGGGTAGCAATCCTTATCTCAGATAAAGCAGCTGCAAAAATAGAGAACATTAAAAGAGATAAGGAAGGAAACTATATCCTATCCTCATAAAAGGTACCATAGAGAATAATGTAATTTCGATACTAAATATGTATGCACCCAATGGTATGGCATCCAAATTCTTAGAGGAGTAGTTGAAAGAGCTACAGGAAGACATAGATAGCAAAACTCTACTAGTGGGTGACCTCCACCTTCCACTCTCAGATTTAGATAAAATCTAATCATAAAATAAATAAGAAGGAAATTAAGTAGGTAAATAGATTGTTAGAAAACCTGTACATGATAGACTTATGGAGGACATAGAATGGGGATAGAAAGGAATATACCTTTTTTTTTCCTGCAGTACAGGGCAGTTACACAAAAATTGATCATGTACTAGGGCATAAAAATCTAATGATCAACTGTAGAAGAGGAAAAAATAGTGAATACATCTTTCTCAGATCATAATGCAATAAAAATCCTATGCAGTTTTGGACCAGGGAGATATAGACCCAGAATGAATAGGAAAATAATTAACCTCATTTGAAAGAATGAGTGGATCAAGCAACAAATTATAGAAAGAATTAATTATTTCATCCTAAATAATGACAATAATGAAACAACATAGCAAAACCTACAGGATACACTTAAGGGGATATATTATATCATTAAATGCTTAAATGAATAAAATTGAGAAAGAGGAAATCAATGAACTAAATATGCAACTAAAAAATTAGAGAAAGAACAAATTGAAACCCCCCAATTAAATACTAAATTAGAAATTCTAAAAATTACAGGACAAATCAATAAAATTGAAAGCAAAAAAAAAAAAACTATTGAACTAATAAAACCAAGAGCTGGTTTTATGAAAAAAAAAACAATAAAATTGTTGAACCTCTGGTCAATTTGATTAAAAAAAGATGAAAACCAAATTGCTAATATCATAAATGAAAAAGGTAAACTCACCCGGAATGAGGAGGAAATTAAAAATAATTTGAAATTATTTTTCCCAACTCTATGCCAAAAATTTGACAATCTAAGTGAAATGGATGAATATTTAAAAAAAAATATAACTTACCCAGATTAAATGAGGAGGAAATTAAAACTCTAAATAACCCTATCTCAGAAAAAGAAATTCAACAAACCATTATTGAGCTCCATAAGGAAAAAATCTCCAGGACTTGATGAACTCACAAGTGAATTCTATGAAACATTTAAGGAACAATTGGTTCCACTTCCATATAAACTCTGGAGAAACAGAGGAATATGGAACTCTGCCTAACTCTTTCCATGACACCAATATGCCGCTGGATACCGAAAATAGGAAGAGTAAAAACAGAGAAAGAAAATTATAGACCTATCACCCTGATGAATGTAGATGCCAAAATCTTATATAAAATCTTTTTTTCAGCTTATTTTATTTTAT
The DNA here is from genome assembly GCF_037893015.1 of Macrotis lagotis. Lineage (NCBI taxonomy): Eukaryota > Metazoa > Chordata > Mammalia > Peramelemorphia > Peramelidae > Macrotis > Macrotis lagotis. The sequence continues at coordinate 11,200,478 of NC_133660.1, forward strand.
TTTTTTAATTCTCATTTTGTACAAATATTTTTTTACCTTAATAAAATATTCTTGTTTAAGAGTAGACAAAATACCCCTCCCCCCATGAATATAGACTTGCTTGGGTGATAAAGTAGAGGGGAGAGAAAAAAATTAAAATTAAAAAAAATAATAGTAATAATTGTAGGTATGGCCAGGTTGCGCAATGGACGAAGCACCAGCCCTGGAGCCACGAGCACCCGAGCCCACATCCAGCCCCGTAGACCTATCAATCACCCAGCCGTGTGACATGCAAGCCACCTGATCCCCACTGGCCCTTGGTCCTGGGGCCAAGAGGCCCTGAGCCCCCATACCACCCCTTAGGCCCAGAATCCACCTGGCCCTATGGTCCTGGATGGGCCTTCCAATCCCAGCCCCTTGCAAGAAGTAAAAAAGAAAATGTGTTATATCTGACCACTCTCCCCCCATGGTCCATCCTCTCCTCCTTTATTCACATCCCCACCCCTTCCCCCTTCCCCCCCCTTCTTACTCCAGATGCCTATACCACATTGAGTATATATGCTGTTTCCTCTCCTAGCCACCTCTGATGAGAGCAAAGGTTCCCTCATTCCCCCTTGCCTTTCCCCTTCCATATCATTGCAATAGCTCATTTGTAATAAAGAAAAATCCTATTATATGAAATATCTTGGCCTATTCCCCCTCTCCTTTTTCTTTCTCCCATTACATTTCTCTTTCTTTCTATTCACTCCATTTGTACACCATATTTTATCTTCAAATTCAGCTTTCTCCTGTGCTTCAACTATAAAAGCTCCCTCTACCTGCTCTTTTAACTGAGAAGGTTCATATGAGTATTATCAGTGTCATTTTTCTATGCAGAAATACATGCAGTTCACCACCATTAAGTCCTTCATATTTTCCCCCTCTCCTCCAATCTCCATGCTTCACCTGAATCCTGTATCTGAAGATCAAACCGTCTTTTCAGCTCTGGCCATTCCAAGAGGAACATTTGAAATTTCCCTGGTTTATTGAAAGTCCATCTTTTTCCCTGGAAGAAGGCATTCAGCCTTGCTGGGTAGTTCATTCTTGGTTGCATTCTAAGCTCTTTTGCCTTCCGGTATATTATATTCCAAGCCCTACAAGCTTCCAATGTAGTTGCTGCTAAGTCCTGTGTGATCCTGACTGCAGATCCACGGTATTTGGATTGTGTCCTTCTGGCTGCTTGTGATATTTTCTCCTTGACTTGGGAGTTCTGGAACTTGGCTATAATATTCCTAGGGGTTGGTTTTTTGGGATCTCTTTCTTGGGGGGATCGGTAGATTCTCTCCATTTCTATTTTGCCCTCTGCTTCTAGAATATCAGGGCAATTTTCCTGTAGTAATTCTTTGAAAATGATGTCAAGGCTCTTTTCCTGATCATGACTTTCAGGTATTCCAATAATTTTTAAATGATCTTTTCTAAGTCTGTTTTCCATATCAGTTGTTTTTTCAATAAGATATTTCACATTTTCTTCTAATTTTTCATTTTTTTGGTTTTGAAGTATTGATTCCTGAACCTGGGAGCCAGAGTTTAATCCTTCTTGTGAGATTTATTTCCTCTAGATTATAAGTGATGCATCCCAATCTTGTGGCTCAAGTAGAATATCATCCTATTTTGGCATCTGGGAGCCAATGCCCCTTGGATCTTGCCTCAGTGATTCTTGGATTCACCCTACTCCCATTCAACTGGATCAAATTAATGAACCTTCTAATTAGGCAGCGACAGCTCAATATGCCCTTTTAAGTTTGGAAATAGTTTCAAAAGAAAAGAGATTTTCACCCCAACTCCCAAATGAATTTGGTCCTAAACTGTGTGAGTGGGGAATGAAGTAGGAGAAATCAGATAGAGAAATGTTTTATAGTTATCGGACTGGACTGATCACATACCTCCCCCCCCCCCCAAGCTCCCACCACCACCATTCCATTGTCCAAGTTATGAGAAATCAAAAAATCTCTGACCCCAGCCTATGAGATGAGGTCAATGAACTTTTAGTAAAGTACCTTATCCCACCCAGCCAAAAGATAAGCACTTATCAATAAAATAATGGATCCCTGACTTACCCTGAAGAATATTTGAACTACAACCTCTCATGTGCATATCCCTCATTACCTCAAATCTGTTCTTTGAGATACTGCCCCTCATCAAAAAATCTCCCCTTTTTTAAAATTTATTTTCATCTATATGCACATGCATATTCTTAAGTTACAAAATTTCCTGTCAGGTTAGTATTGTACATACTTTTATTTAGGGCTTGATTTATTGTTTTATTGATTGTCTAGACTGTAAAGTGATGAATAAAATTTTTTTAAAGATTTTTATTTTATTTATTTTGAGTTTTACAATTTTTCCCCTAATCTTACTTCCCTCCCCCACCCCCCACAGTCTTTAAATTGTTTCCATGGTATACATTGATCCAAATTGAATGTGATGAAAGAGAAATCATATCCTTAAGGAAGAAACATAAAGTATAAGAGATAGCAAGATCAGACAATAAGATATCAGGTTTTTTCCCTAAATTAAAGGTAATAGTCCTTGGTCTTTGTTCAAACTCCACGATTCTTTCTCAGGATACAGATGGTATTCTTCATTGCAGACAGCCCCAAATTGTGCCTGATTATTGCACTAATGGAATGAGCGAGTCCATCAAGGTGGATCATCACCCCCATGTTTCTGTTAGGGTATACAATTTTTTTCTGGTTCTGCTCATCTCACTCAGCATCAGTTCATGAAAATCCCTCCAGGCTTCCCTGAAATCCCGTCCCTCCTGGTTTCTAATAGAGCAATAGTGTTCCATGACAGACATATACCACAGTTTGTTAAGCCATTCCCCAATTGAGGGACATTCACTTGATTTCCAATTCTTTGCCACCACAAACAGGGCTGCTATGAATATTTTTGTACAAGTGATGTTTTTACCCTTTTTCATCATCTTTTCAGGGTATAGACCCAATAGTGGTATTGCTAGATCAAAGGGTATGCACATTTTTGTTGCCCTTTGGGAGTAATTCCAAATCACATCTCCACCAACAATGTACATACATATTTTGATAAACATGTTTACAGATTAGGGGAAAGAGATAATTTTTAATTAAGTGTTCATCAGCTTTTGAAGGACTGGGGTATATTTTGTATTTTGATTTTTGTTTTACTTCCTCTGGATGGAGATAACATAGTCCACAGCTAGTCTAATACAGTTGCCCTAGCTCTCTGAACAGCTGAGAGGATCTGCTTCCATCAAGATTGTTCATCTCACAATGTTGGTGGCGTTGTGTACATTGTTCTCTTGGTTCTATTCCATCATTCAGCATCAGATCCCATAAGTCATTCCATGCTTCTCTAGAGTCTGATCATTTATGGTTTCTTATAGAACAATAGTATTCCATAGCATTCATGTACCATAATTTGTTTATCCATTCCCTAATTGATGGCCATCCCTTCAATTTCCAAATCTTTGTCACCACAAAAAAGGGCTACTATAATATAATTCCCCTGACCTATGCTCTCCTTAAAAACTCAGCTCATTCCTCAGTTGATCTACTCATTCTCAAACTCTCCTACTTCTCTGCCCTTCTCTATTACTTATACCCTGCTGAATTCCTGTGAGAAGCCAGGCTACTTTTTTTTTTTTTTTTTTTTTTTTTTGCGAGGCAAATGGAGGTTAAGTGGCTTGCCCAAGGCCACACGGCTAGGTAATTATTAAGTGTCTGAGGTCAGATTTGAACTCAGGGACTCCTGAATCCAGGGCCAGTTCTCTATCCACTGTGCCACCTAGCCACCCCAAGCCAGGCTACTTTGGGGAGTATGATACGCCAAACTATCCTACCCCCTCCATCTTTCTATTGAAACTCACTATCTTGTTACTTCTTCGAAAAACCTAACTTGTGAGCTTTATGTAGTAACCTGTGAGCTTTTTGTAGCAACATAAACTGTGCAGTCATTGAATTAAAATTTAAGCCTTTCTTACATCCCTGAATCTGAGAGATTGGTGAGTTTTTCACAAAATGAACCCTCATGGAGCTATCTTTAAGCCCCCCTTTCCCTGAAATCTCATTCAGCTGTCTTCAGTTATAAAAGTACATATAAAACTGAAAGCAAACAATCAGAATCAGAGACTGAAAAATATTTAGTATACATTCTTTTATGTGCAATTTAAAAAAAGAATTTGCAATTATCTTGTCAAAATAAAAAAAAATTCATGGCATCAATAAAGAAAGATATACAATTGCCTTATTATTTAGAACTTTCAATTTGGGAAATTCCCTCCACTACTGCAGGACTGCATTTTCTCTTTAATTTATGGCCTTAGGAAGTTAAATACAGTACTACTTGGTTACATGACTTGCCCATGCTCACACAGTCCTGTTTATAAATGTGAAACTTGAACCTTATCTTCTTGGCTCCCAAGAAAAACCTGAAATACTGTGCCTCTTTATAGTTAGAGCTAAACAAACAAAAAATCACATTTGGTTTAAATGAACAATAGACAATGAATCAATTACAATATTAAGCGATTGCATACATCAACTGATTTACCACCTAAATTCATAAAATTAATTGAAATGTAAAATAACATAAATGACAAATACAATAATAGTAGTAATGAAGATGAAATATTAAGAGAAATATTATTGTGCTCACCTAGGCACACCTGGCCACATCCTGTGGTCCCTTGAAATCCATTCCATGTTATAAAGATAAATAGCTTATAATGAGGCACAAAATATCTCTTAAAATGTAAAAACATCAGTTTCATTCTCATGCTGATAACAAAGATCGCATTAAAATATGAAGCCTAAGTTTCTTCCTCATAAATCAATAACAAAGATCCTACTAGAATGTAAAGACTTTAGCTTCCTTCAATGAGAAACCTCCTACTAAATTATATATATATATATATATATATGTATATATGTATGTATATTAAAGATATACACCTTCTAAAGATATTCACCCACCCAAAGACCTCACTGGAATGTAAATATCTTGGCTTTTTCAGAAGTATAGTCATAATTATCTCAACCCCTTTCCAAAGATTAATCCAAGAGAGATCAAAATAGCTGCTCTTTTTTCTTAAAAGACTTGACATTCCCTCCCAGTTTTATTAGAGTTCTTTAAGAGATCTAGTACTGCTTATTTACTGTTGAATTCACTAACCTCTTAAATCATCATCATAGAATGGAATAAACTTTGTCATTATACTTTCAATCAATGTGTGAAATTCCTTCAACATCTTTTTTTAGGGTTTTGTTTTTTGGTTTTTTTGCAAGGCAAAGTGGCTTGCCATACAGTTAGGTAACTGTTAAGTGTCTGAGACTGGATTTGAACTCAGGCACTCCTGATTCCAGGGCCAGTGTTCTATCTGCTGCTCCACCTAGCTGCCCGTTAATCACTCTTTCTCATTTGAAGTCTTGACTATTGCAGCTAGATAAAGTTTGTGCTTGATATTCAAAAAAGGAAAGTGAATGCCATTTCTTTTATCATTTTGTTGAATTTCACATTTCCTTTGTATTTATCCTTCTGCTCGAATTTGTTTACTTCCCAAATAGAGATATTAAAGTTTCTATATTTTGTTCCTCTTTGAGTCATGCTGTAAGCTAATTTTGTATGTATTTATGAATTTAATGAGCATTTAATAATGATATTGATTTATTTTATAAAAATTCTTTCAGCCGTATTTTATTTTCTTGTTTATCTCTATTTGTGAATCTTTGTTTTTCCTTCAGCTGATAAAGTTAGCTTGCTTTTTGATTTATTAACAAACCATTTCTCATAAAGGGATAAATTGGCTTATTAAATTTTCTAAGGACAGGAGAATTTGTGACCAGAATGTATGAGAGAGTGAAGATAAGAAGGGATCTTATCAGTCCAAAGTATTAGTATGAATTTGCTAAGATGAACTTCAATTTATCTTATTGAAGAGAAAGCTAAGTGTTATGAGAGGAGAAATCACTGAGTTTAAAGAGTTCAAATCCAGTCTCAGATACTTTAGTATAACTGAGGAAGATAAACTCTGACTGCCTCAGTTTTCACAACTATAAAAATCGGGATAATAGTACCTACCTTCCTGAGTTTTTGTCAGGATCCAGTGAGATTAATATTTGTCAACCACTTAGCTAGAACCTGAAATTCACTAAATGATTGTTTCCTTTCTACCTTCAATAGGGATGAATAAAAGATTGCCATCTTGGGCAAAGAAAATCAACCAAGTAAAGAAATAAGAGGCAAAGAAGGATAAGACTACTTCCAGTAGTAATGATCCTATTCCTTTTCTTTCTCTCCTTTCTTTTTTTTGTAAATTAGAGAGATGGGGGAAAAGAGGAAAAAAACAGGAGGATATGAGAGAGGGAAAATAGTTAATATGCATATCTGAATTTAAATTGGATGAACTAGCTCAAAAAAAGAGGAAGGTATCAAAATGGATTAAGAAATACAATTCAACAATATATTGCTTGGGGAAAAAAACCCTTGAAACCAAAGGATTCACAAAGAATTAAAGTAAGGAGTTAAAGAATAGCCTAAGTTTGCTTTTTTAACTGGAAATCTTGAAGGTTCTTTCCATGCTGATCATTACTAAAAAGTTTATCCTCTAATAATACATGTCAACTATCGGAAACTAAGAATGGAAACTCAGTAAACAATAACAAATTGTAAATAACTAGCGGAAATGGGAGAAGTGACCTGCAGAAGCAATAACAAACATCAGTGACCATTGATTCTTGCTAAGGATATTGGGAAACAAGAGAAGCTATAAATAAGCAACATGATGGAAGAAACTGCAAGAGGAAACCTCTATTTAGAGAAACAAATCTCAACTGCCTCTCTCTGAATTCCAATCTAGTGGACCGCCATCAATCACAGAGCATATATTGGTCTCTAGTAAAGGAAGTAAGGGTATTTGAACAGCAAGTGATGGTGGGAATTGGGTGAACCACACTGACTCTGTCCTTTGACTCAGTTCAGGAGCTAGCTCAGTTCCCTCTCTATTCAATTTTGAGTCTAATCCAATTTTTGTCATGTGAGAATTCTTTAATTGTGGCAAATAGGAGTAAACTTTATGGCATTGCCCTATGTGACTGGTTTGCTGGACCACCTCTATCTGCTTCTTAGAGACTATTAGCTAAAGACCAATCAAGTCCAAAGACTGATGTCATGAATTCTCTGATAGCAATCCATATGTCTTATCTGAAATCTGATCAATCAATGATTGTTTTCATGTTCCTTTCATTGTTCATAGTCAGGAGAAGAGTGGGACTTTTTTCCCTCCCAAATTCAGAGAATTACACCTGTTCATTCTCTCCTTAACTTGGAAAGTTCCTAATCTTTCTTCCAATTAGAAATCAGATCCCTAATGTAATGTTTCCTTTTAATCAATTGGCCTTATTTGATTAAGTGCTTTTAATGTATAAAAATTTCTCTCTCCCTTTATTGAGGGATCAACCCTAAGCTACAGGAGGAGTTATTCCCATTTTTTAGCTGATTGGCATGCTTTGTTAATAAATCAAATTGATCAGAAGCTCAAACCTTGTTTCCTCAGTCATTTCGTCTTTCACTCATTATCCTTGCCAGAAGATTGTAGAATAGAGAAATCATTACTTTCCATGAACTCAGATTAAGAGTTTTCACTATTCCTAGTAAATTAAACCTAAAATCATTCGTGTTTTGAACTTCATGAATCAAAAAAAAAAATAAAATAAAGATATAATCTACTGTAGAGAATAACTTGTTACAGCCTTCCTGTTGCATTTTAGTGTTCTTATCAAGGATGCCCTTGATGAATGTGTTGATAATTCTCATAAAAACTTTTTGAAATTTGAAAGTAAGTATATGAGTCAGTAATTATTGATGGATTCTAACTTAACCTCCTTTTTTGGTAATAAAGGCAGAGACTTTCTGTCTTAGAATCGAAATGAGGTGAGTCTAAACTCCCTGAGAATGAAAATGGATTTTTTCTTTTCTTTTTTTTTTTAAGATTTTGCAAGGCAATGGGGTTAAGTGGCTTGCCCAAGACTACACAGCTAGGTAATTATTAAGTTTCTGAGGCCAGATTTGAACTCAGATACCCCTGACTCCAGGGCCAGTGCTCTATCCATTGCACCACCTAGCTGCCCCCAAAATGAATTTTTATAGAAATTTTTTTAGATTCTTTCCATCTTTCATCTATTTGCTATTTTTCTATCACTTTCATCCACAAATTACTGTCAAATAGCTTTGCTTATAATTAGGTCTCCTGTAAAATTTTCTTTAAATTGATTTGATTTTTACCAAATTCAAAATTTCTTACTATTTTATGAGTCTTATGCTCACCAGTTTTCTAATATTCTTCTCCATAAGATTTCATAGATGAGTTTTTATTTTAATCCAGTACTTTTCTTGTCTGTCTCTTTGCTTAGTGAGCCTAGTTTTTGATTTATTTTTAAGGGGTTTTTTTGGAAGGCAATGGGGTTAAGTGGCTTGCCCAAGGCCACACAGCTAGGTAATTATTAAGTGTCTGAGGTCAGATTTCAATTCAAGTACTCCTGACTCCAGGGTCCTTGCTCTATCCACTGCACCACCTAGTCACCTGTGAGTCTAGTTTTTAGTGACAAGTAATTTTCTTCCTAATGGTAAAATAGTTACTAGAATTAAACTTTAGCATTAATAAATTGTTTAAAAAGATCAATTTAGAGGTATTTTAATTGCAAATTTCTTTCTATTCTTCTGATTTTGTATTAATAGTGATGCTTCCTTTAATCAACTAGTGCTTTGACTGTATAAAGATGGATGATTCCAGACTGACTGTTCCATCATAATGAATTGTTTTCTGTCAGTGAAATCATAAACAATTTTATTTTCTGTGATATTATTCATTGGTTGCCATATTCTGTATGCTCTGATTCTTTTCTCAAAGAAACTATTCATGTTATGTAGGCTTCTTATAGTCTATGAGTCTTTTGCCCCTCTTAGTCCTCACTCTCAGAACCATATTTTCTATCATATATATATATATATGCATAATACTTGCACATGTATATATATATATATATATGCATACACACACACACACATACACACACACACATATATATATATATATATAGGTTTGTTTATATATGTATGTATATTCATGCATATGCTTTCCTACTCACTATTCAAATTATCAAGTGTACAAGTAAATATTGATTAAATTTCAAAGCTCTTTCTTTGTGAAGTTGGAGTTTCTTTATTTCATCCTTAACAGCAGATGCAGGTAAATAAATCATGATTATTTCCAGGGTGGTCTTTTCACAAATATTTGTCATGAACAATGCTATACAAAAAATCCAAACATCCCATGGAATGTTGTTTCTTGTTATCCATGAAACAACTTCACTAATTTCTTTAATTACCTCTCCAAGGGAACCTCTGAGCTAGACTTCCATTTAATTGCAATCAGTCAGTTAATAAACTTTTATTAAGCATCTACTTTGTGCCAATCAGTGTGTTAAGTGCTCACTACTTCCTTCTTGTTCTGGTTTCCTTTATAATGCGAATATCAAGATTGATATGATGCAGTTCCTCTAGGAATATGTCCAGTAAATGGTTATTGCATAAGAATTTCACCTTTAGAAGATTATCAGTTAAGATGTCTCTAAACAGTCCATAATTTATGATTGTTATCAGCATCTTCCCTCTCTTTCAACTAATAGGTCTATCACTGCAGGTTGGAAAAAGCAGACGTTCAGATTACCTCAGATACAGTTACCAGAATACTATGTGAAGTCTTTCTGGAATAGTAAGAGGTACACAAACTTGGTTCTCACTGGTGCTGCCTTTGAAAATCCAGTTACCGGAATTGAGAAATTAGAATTGAATTTTGTGGATGAAATTAACAACATGCTGAATATAAGCAACTAAATAGTGCTGGATCTTTGCCCGTGAAGTTTGAAATGTCATAGTTGTCTAATGCACGTGACCAATGCAAAGAGCCTCCTTTGTATTATCTCTCTCCAAATCCTTTCCATAACGCTTTTCCCTGATAATTAATGATAGTGGGAGATTTAATTAAATATAATTAAGAAAGAAAATTTTTGTAATAGAGTTGGTGAAGCAGGAGAAGAGAAACTCAAAATGTCAACAATTCTGGAATATACCTTCCTTTTGATAACCCACAACACTTCCTTTCCTGAAAAATATTTGAAAACTATTTCTATCTGTTGTACTGGATCTTCATAGAGTGAATCATTCAATAAAAAGAAGAAATAATGTTAGATTTTATGCTCTGTTTTGAGGGTACTGCATCTTAAATCTTGAACTTCTCATTTGTCTTAAAAATTCTTTCCTTGTGATAGTTTGTTGCATAATATCTTCTGATTATTGCTCATCTGTGGCATGTTCTTTGCCATGAATATTTGATGAAAAACATAAAAAAAATTTGACCCATTCTCACTTCAGACATTGGGTCATTATGCTGAAGAACAAGAAAGTATATGGAGCATTCCTGGTGGAATAATGAAACTGAGTTTATTTTTGTCTAGAAGTTAATTCCTTTCATGTGCCATTCCCCTCTGTCATTTACAGTTCAAAATTTCTTTACACTGAAGTCATTGATGAAGTTACTTATACATCATAGATTTCTTTCTCTATGTTGAGCTTTTCTTATGAATTGTAAAGTTTTTCTTAATTGTTTATCCTTTTATAATTTTTGAGTTTCCATTTTTTCTTGTCTTTTTTTTTTTTCTCAAGTATAAAAAGATTGATATTTCTCTTCCCCATTTGTGGTAATCAGGTTAAGTAGAAAAAGATCTTTCACAGAGAACATTATAAAGGGATATACTCAAAAAGTATTTAAGAATTATTTCTCTCACGCCTAAAATAGATATGTTGAGATACATGGGTACAAGTGATTTTCGTCTATGCATAAACTCCTGAATGTAGTTAACTGTGGGCACAGGAAGTGAAAAAGTGATTGAGTGGATAGACTATGTAACTTGCCTCTTTTATTCATATCTCCCCGTACATTTCTAGTTACTCAGGGTGGAATCTTTTTATAAATGTTCAAGTGAATTGGGAACTAACCTTCTTCAGTCAGTTTTGCCATGGACAGACCAGATCATTGGAATTCTTGCATCTTTATATTTTATATTTATTCTTTTTTTTCTGTTTTTGCAAGGCAATGGGATTTGTCCAAGGTTACATAGCTAGGTAATTATTAAGTCTTGGAGGTCTGATTTGAACTTTGGTCCTCATGGCTCAAGGATGAGTGCTCTATCCACTGTGCCACCTAGCTGTCCCTGATTCCTTCATCTTTAAAGTCAAATTCCTTTCATTTTGCTGTGTTACCAGGAAAAGACAAAGATTCTCTCAGCTCTCAGCCTTCTAGTACATGCCTGGATCTCTACTTTTCACCAAGTATCTTACAATACTTGCTAACTTTATGAAATTGACTTTTGCCCTTATTTTGCCATTAAGTTTCTTGCCTCCTTCTCAACAATGAGCAAGTCAAAGGAATTCATAGTGTGGAATCAGAAACAAAAATGAAATACAATATAAAATCCCTAAGAGGTTCTCAGCTTCTCTGTAAGGAACTGTTATCTTTTCTAGGGGTAGTTGGTACCTAGTTAATTGGGACTGCCTTCTAAGAATCTATGTACTGAGTCAAGAATTACTTACAGGAAACAGCTAGGGAAATCATCATCCCCAAACCACTCAAGTATTGACCTAGCACAAGCAGAAAAGTGCTTAACTTCACTTTTTCTAAGTGAATAGATGTATCTAAAGATCATTTACTGTCAATAGACAATAATCAAACATGCCTCAGCTCAATATTACTGTTTTACTGACAAATGATGATTTCATTGAAATATCCTGTAGAGGCAATATTTGCTTCTTGGTCAGTTATTATAGGAACTGTGGAGCCTAAAAGTTAGAAAATCTTTCTGATGTCTCCAATATCACTAAAAGCTATCCAGGCAACTTGAAATGAATGAACTAGAAACATAGTGCGGTGGACAGATTAACACACTTCCAGTAAGAAAGACCTACATTCAAATCCTGTCTCAGACTGTACTTTCAAAGTCTTGGTCTATTAGTTAGCCAGGCTGAGATTTGGGCTTCACTTGTTGGTAGTCAACATCTTCTAATTTTTACAAGGCAATGGGATTAGGTGACTTGCCCACAATCACACAGATAGGTAATTTTCTTAAGTGTCTGAGGCTGGATTTGAACTCATGTCCTCCTGATTCCAGAGTTGGGGCTTTATCCACCTAGCTGTCCCTGGTCATCTTCTTTGATGGAGAAACTTCTCCCTTTTACCAGTCAGTTCCACCATATGGACCCCAAAACATTGACCCTCTTGTATTCCCAAAGTGTCCTCCAATCTTGGAAACATCAGCCTTAAGATCAATGTTCTTTTATTGAGGTTCAATTTATATTATTGTGTTCCCAAAGTGTCCTCCAATCTTGGAAACATCAGCCTTAAGATCAATGTTCTTTTATTGAGGTTCAGACAAAAGCAAGCACCAGAAAAGCAGTTTCAAACTAAATTTTATGCCCACACAGGCATATTCTATGGTGTTGTGTTCCACATTTTACCATTTTTGTTGAGGTCAGGAGAAGGGCAGTTTGTTCTACTCTTCATGATAGACGACTTGCTAAGGGAGAATCCAAAAAGCAGCAATTCATGGCACAATCACTCTTAAAAAGATTGGCTAAGTCATTGCCTCTTCCTCCCCAGTGTCTAATAATTGGGACTGCCTTCTAAGAATCTATGTACTGAGTCAAAAATTACTTACAGGAAACAGCTAGGGAAATCATCATCCCCAAACTACTCAAGTATTGACCTAGCACAAGCAGAAAAGACACATTTTTTAACATTTTGACATTTTATTTGTTTTCCAATTATATACAATAGTAGTATGTACCCATCATTTTTTTCAAGGCTCTGAATTCTACAATTTCCCCCCCCTCCTCCCTTCCCCCCCCCACAGAAGGCTGTCTGACAGCCTCTACATTGTTTCCATGCCATACATTGATGTAAGTTGAATGTTATGAGAGTAAACATAAGAATAATAAACCCCCTTCCCCCCAAGAAGCTGAGAAACCTCAAGGGGAGGGAGAGAGAGAGAGAGAGAGAGAGAGAGAGAGAGAGAGAGAGAGAGAGAGAGAGAGAGAGAGAGAAATGTACTTCAGTCTCTGTTCCAATTCCAATGATCTGTCTCTGGGGTGAGTTGCTTTCTTTATCATAGGTCCACCAGAGAAGTTGCTTCAATATTTTCCCCACAATTGCTATTAATAGCTATATTTCCCTCCATTCTGTTCCTCCCCACTCTCATTTATTCTATTCTCTCTCTCCTTTCATCCTGGCCCTGTCCAAAAGTGTCTTGTATCTGAGTGCCCTCTCCCTCATCTACCCTCTCTTCTATCACCTATTCCCCCTTCCCTCCCCCCATTACCCCTCATCCCATCCTTTTCCACCCATCCTTCTCCAGGGCAAGGCCGATTTCCTCACCCTATTAAGTGTGTATGTCATTTCCTCCCTGAGCCATTTCTGATGAGAATGAAGGCTCACTCATTCCCCCTTGCCATCCCCGCTCCATTCCATGGAAAAAGCTTTTTCTTGACTCTTATGTGAAATCTCTCAGCTTCTTCTTCATCTCCTAGAAAAGACACCTTATTGTTTGCCCTGATCATAGCCAGAATCTGGGGCTTATGAACTCTATATAAGCTTAATCAGCTGATATTACTTCTTCATGTGGAAAACCTGGGATGCCTGCTTTTGGAAAAATCTTGATTGACCTATAAGGTAAATATCTTGGGTTTATATTCTATAACTGATTCTGGTGGACTAGCTACATATTGAAGAGAATATTTATTAATTAATTTATACAGGCATTCAAAATGGCCTTTAAGCTGAATTCAGATAATTGCTTTTGATTTCATTTTGTGGTCCATGAAAGACAATGAATTAAGAAATGAAACCCTTTCCCCTCTGAGAAATTGGTGGTCCTTTAGAAATGAACTTCAGTCTTGGATTATATATTTATTCTTTTCTGTTCTAACACAAAGAATGGAACCTTTAAGAAGCTGCCTTTCCAATTCGGGCATTCCAAATTCTAGAATCAATGTGGCATTGATTCTTCAGAGAATGAGGAATGACCTTTGGGGTCCAAGATCAGTTACAGCTTAAGGCAAAGGTTCAATCCTCATGAAATACATGGATAGGAACTTAGTGGGATAAGTGCCATGTAGGAACTGAGGCCCTAGAGTGATGAGTCCTAGAGACCTAAGGGTATAGGAGAGCACTGGAGGATGAAATGTTTGTACTTTACTCTTGCTATATATGTAAAATAAATATGTCCTTTGTAAAAAAATATATAAAATCATCAATGTTAAGTGATTAAATGGAACTGAGACCCTAGTAACTTTCCTAACAATAGATGGAGGGTGGAGTCATACTCAGTGGGGACTAAAGCTATATCATGAGAAAAAAGTTATTTCAGTCCCTTAGAGTTACCTCTTGAATATAGCCAACCTGATCTAGAGAGAGTAAGGACTGGAGCATACACGTCCCACTACAACCTATCATCCTGTAAACTCATAATGCAAGCCTTTCATCAATGATGTATTTCAATTTAATTTGAAGCATGTCAACATCTTCACTGAAGCTCATTAAGTATTTGTTGTCAAAAATTTTTTTAAATTAAAAAAATTAAAAATAATAAAATAAAAAAGTATTTGCTATCCATCTGCTCTGAGCCTGCTACTAAATGAATGCAAAAGTGAAAAGAAACATCTGGATCTTTCTTGTTATGATTTTATTTGATCATTAGTAATAGTTGCCAACTATGACCCACCAACACCTAGGAGTAGAAGTAAAGGGGAAGAGAATGGAAGGGTGAGTAAAGATACCCTAATCAAAAAAGCAGAGAAATTTTCTCTCTCCTTCCCCATATTCAGCAATATCAACATACAGCACATGGTTGAGGCAGGCTCATTCCCTAATCTGTCTGAAGCAACAACACAACAAAACCATGTTTTTTTTCCTAATTCTTATCTTTTGTAGTTATATAACCATCAGATACTGTCCTCACCCCTGTACATTTCTGAATTTTAAAAATTGAGACAGGTGATTCTAAGGAAGCAGACTCTGAACAAAGCAAGAATTAGATACTCAACCCATGGAAATACCTTAGCTCAGGAAACTAAGCCTCATTGAATTATATCCTAGTGAGATTAATTTTACAGAAAGTACAGGGTCATAGTAAAACATGCAGTAGCCCCTTTGCATAATGAGAATCCATTTTTAAATTTCAATGTGAACATTTAGACCTCAAAATATGAAAACACTGCAAATAAGAATTTGATGTATTGTTTTGATGATTGTCTAGACTTAAGAAAGTAATGGAGAAAATGTTAATAAGGTAAATTAAATTGAAAAGTATATTGTGGGTACATTCCCCCCCCCCCCAGAGAGCTAGTTATTAAACATTTATTAACTTGGCCCTGCTTGAATGCAATGTTTTAAACTGTGCATCTTAAAGCCATATATTAGTTGCATCATAGGATTTAGAAGAACAAGAGGTAGTTTAGGGTTCTCCAGTGCTTTGCCCTTTATTTTTCCAGATGAGGACTTAATGAAGACACTAAGGACATTCATTATTCCTTGAGGAAAATGTTGCATGTTCATTGATAACTACCAATAAATGGGATTTTACCTTTATTTTAAGGTACCATAATACCCTCAATTTCAAGGAGAAATCTGTGGAAGTGGATTAGACAGCTACATGTCAAGTCATCCTAAAGAAATGATTTTTAAATCCTTTGGTAACTAGAAAAGAGAGATGATCCTAGAAAATTTTAATTCCCAAGAATAAAATAACTATAAATTTTGAACTGAAATATAATTTCTGAAAAGTTATCTGAATTAATGACTCTCAGAATTTATATAAATATCTTAAATGTGTTTCATATATATATATATACATATATATATATATATATACTTTTATCTTCTCTATATTTCTTTATTTTTTTAATGTAGGATATTACCCCTCCATAAAAGTTTTCTAGGATTTTCTGACAGCACAATAGTATTCCATCACAATCCTATATTACAAAATTTTTAGCCATTCCCCAATTTATGGGCATTCATTTCATTTCTAATTTTTGCTACCATATAAAGAACTGCTGTAAATATTATATATATATATATATATATATATATATATATATATGCACCTATTTCCTTTTTATTATTTAAAAAAATTCTTTGGGATGTTGCTCTAGTCATGGTATTTTTGGGTGAAAGGGAATGAAGAGTATTATAACCCAAAGGGCATAGTCCTGAATTGCTCTCCAGAACAATTGGATCAGTGCGTTAGTTCCAATTTTCCCACATACTTCAAAATTAATCAGTTTCCTTTTCTGTCATATTAGCAATCTGGTAGGTTTGAGATGGTACCTTAGAGTTGTTTTCACTTATACTTTTCTAATTGAGTGATTTAGAGAATTTTTATATAACTATAGATAGTTTTAATTTTTCTCCTGAAACCTGTTTATTGATATCAAATGTCCTTTTAACAATTGGAGAATGACTTGTATTCTTATAAATTTTAGGAATTATTCTCTTCAGTGAGCTTTTAAAAGTGTTTTCTAATTGGCCAATTCTAACTTTTTAGGCTACTTTTTTCTTCAGCAAATTTTTGGGCCTCCTTTTCCATTTGAATAGCTCCGCTTTTTAAAACATGCTTCTCCTTATTGGTTTTTTTTTTTTTTTGTATCTCTTTTGTCTTATCTGTTTTTTTAAGGTGTTGTTTTCTTCAGTATTTTTTGGTCTCCTTTGCCAAGCTGTTGACTTGTTTTTCATGATTTTCTTGCATCACTCTCATTTCTCTTCCCAATTTTCCTTTATCTCTCTTACTTGATTTTCAAAATCCTTTTGAAATCTCCCATGATGGAGATCAATTCATATTTTTCTTGGGTGCTTTAGATGAAGGAGTTTTGACTTTATTATTTTCTTCTGAGTGTGTTTTTGGATCTTCATTGTCACCATAGTAGTTTTTATGTTCAGAATATTTTTCAAATATTTACTTATATTTCCTGTCTATTACTTGACTTCTTTGTTTTTATTTTTCATTATTTCATTTTATTTTTTCCAATTATATGCAAAGAAAGTTTTCAATATATTTTTTAAAGCTTTTGAGTTCCACATTTATCTGTCTCTCTCCTTTCCCTTCCCTTTTCCCATAACAGTGAATAACCTGATATAGATTGACATGTACAATCATGCTTAGAATATTTCCATATTAGTCATGACGTGAACTACAAATCTCTTAGACTTGTGCTTGATCTCTGAAATGCTGATAGGAACTGAGTCCATCGTAGTTGATCATCACACAATATTTCTGTTAATATGTTCAATGTTCTCTTGGTTCTGCTCACTTCATTCCACATCATTTTCTGCAAGTCTTTCTAGGTTTTTCTGATGTCTGCTCACCCATGATTTATTTTTTTTTAATTAAACAACTTGATTTGTTTTTAAATTTTTTTATTCATTTAAGGGTTAAGTGACTTGCTCAAGGTCACACAGCTAGGCAATTATTAAGTATCTGAGGTCAAATTTGAACTCAGGTCCTCCTGACTACAGGTCTGGTGCTCTATCCAGTGCACCACCTAGCTGCCCCTCACTCATGATTTCTAAAAGAACAATAGTACTCCTCCACATTCATATATCAGTTTTTTGCACCCAGCACAACAGACATTCACTGTGGACTTCTACATTATCTTGAGCTGCAAAACTGTTTCACTCCTTTTGGTTGATTCTAGAATTTATTAAGAATCATTATTTAAAATTTTGGAGGGGTTTGAAGGACAGCTCAAAAATGTCTCTCACTTTCTTTTCGCTGTCATTTTGACTCTCCTTCCTGCAGTTATTTTCTTTTTATCTTTTGTTTTGTTGCTGATTATATATATACATACACACACACACACACACACACACACACACACACAGATACAAAAGCTCACTGAAGAAAATAGTTCCTCAGATGTTTAAGAATACAAGCCTTTGCTCAGTTGATAATTTCTAATTCTTTGCCCCTATAAAAAGAACTGCTATAAATAATTTTGCATATTTCGGTCTTTTCCCTTTTTTATGATCTCCTTCAGCTATAGTAGTGGTATTGCTGGATAAAAGGATACATACATACATACATATATATATATATATGTATGTATGTATGTATGTATAGTTTTACTGTCCTTTAAGCATAGTCTGAAATTGTCTCCAGAATTAGAACATTTTGCAACTATATGAACAATGCATTAATGTTCCAATTTTCTGACATACCCTCCAACATTGAACATTTTCCTTTTTTGTCATTTTAGCCAATCTAATAAATGTGAGTTGGTATCTCAGAGTTGTTTTCATTTGTACTTCTCTAATCAAGAGGGATTTAGAGCATTTTTATATGACCATAAATAGTTTTAATTTTTTCTTCTGAAAGAACCTTCTTCATAACCATCGATCTTTTTTTTACTTGGGGAATTGACCTTATTAATTTTTTCTGAGTGTATTTTTTATCTTTCTTGTCAACATAGTAACTTTTTAAGTCAAAATTTTTTTTCTGTTTGATCATTTTCTCAGCCAAATAAATGATTTTTAACTCAAAGAGGACTGTACTTACAGACTGGGAGGCCCATTGTCCCAAGCTTCAGGAGTTTTGTGTAACTCTTTCCAGAAATACTTCTAGTTCAGTTTTTCCAAGGTAGTATGATCTAAGGAGAGATGTGTTTTTGATCCTCCTGGCCTGTGCTCTGGTCCGTTAATGAACACAAGCATTCTTCTCTGTCCTGGAACTGTGATTGGAGATTCTGCTCTCCTGCAGATGCAAGCTCTAGCGTGCTTCTACTCCTCCTTGCCCTAGGACTGACTCTCAGGACTGTGATCCAGATGTGAGCATGAGCAAAGCAATGAAGTTCTGCCTCAGTACCAGCAAGGGGACCCCAGTAATCTCCATCTGACCAGTCATTCAACTCCCTTACCATATGTGGATTGAGAGGTCTGGAAACCACGACTGCTGACACTTGGTTCAGTTGTTTCAAGAATTCTGGTTTGCTAAGGCCTGGTCACTCGCATGACCTTCACTCTTCTCTCACCCCAGTGCAACAGACATTTATTATGGACCTTCTCCATTATCTTTGGCTGGGGATTTGTTTCCATTCTCGAATTTATTGTTAACTCTAGAATTTATTGAGAGTCATTATTTAAAAATATTTGGAGGAAGAGCTTAGGAAAATCCCTTCCTCTACTCTACCATCCAGGTTCTGCCTCCTACCCCTCATTTTCTTACTTACTATCGTTTCTTAGGGTTTTGTTGATGATAAATAGAATTGTCAATGATTAAGAGAGAGTTATTTTTTAATCTGGCTATTTTGCTAAAATTATCATTTGCTTCATTTTTTTAGTTGAATCTTTTGGATTTTCAAAGTATATCATCATATCATCAATAAAGACTTTAATAACTCATTGTCCATTATGATTCTTTCAATGACTTTTTTCTTCTCTTATTGTTATTTTTAGCATTTCTAATTCGATATTTAATAACAATGAAAATGGGTATCCTTGTTTTACTTGATTTTATTGCAAAGGGTTTTAGCTTATCCCTTTTACAAATATTACTTGCTTATCAATATGTCTTATTTTAAGGAATTCATTTATCCTATAAACTTCGACTTATACCTAAGCTTTCAAGTTTTTTTGCAAGTCAACGGGGTTAAATGACTTGCCCAAGGTCACACAGCTAGGCAATTATAAAATATCTGAGGTCACATTTGAACTCAGGTCCTACTGACTCCAATAGGCACTCTATCCACTGCACCGCTTAACACCCCTCCCCCACCCCACCAAGCATTTTTAACAAGAGTTGGTGCTATATTTTGTCAAAAGTTTTCCTGTATCTATTGAGATAATTTTACAATTTTTACTTCTATTATTGACATAACCAATTATGTTAATAGTTTTGTTTTGTTTTTTATATTAAGCCATCATCACATTTCTGGAATAAATACCACTTGCTCACCAAGAGTAATCTTTGATATATATTGTTGAATTTCCTGTCTAGTATTGTATTTAGAATTGTTGCATTCCTTATCTTTAATGAAATTGATAATTTTCTTTCTCATTTTTCCTGATTTAGGTTTCAGTACCATATTTGTTTTATAAAAGGAATTTGCCAGGACTCATTCTTTGGCTATTATTAGAAAATTTTATTTTTATTAGAATTAGTTGATCTTTAGATTCTTGGATGAGTTTGTATGTGAATCCATCTGGTTATGTTGCTTTTTTTCCCTTTAGAAACTCATTTGTGGCTGTTCAATTTCTTTCTCATTAAGTTTGTTTAGATATTCTATTTCTTCTTCTGTTATTCTAGGCAGTTTATATTTTTGAAACTATTCTTCCATTTCACTGTAATTGTTAAATTTATTGACATATAATGTGGCAAAATAACTCCCTAATAATGTTTTAATTTCTTCTTTATGGAATTCATCATTTTCATTTTTGATATTAGTAATTTGGTTTTCCTTTTCTTTTTTATCAGACTAATGGCTTGTCTATTTGACTTTTTAAAGTTAAAATAAACTTCCAGTTTTGTTTATTCACGCAGCAGTTTTCTTGCATTTAATTAATATGCATTTTATTAATCTCACTCTTAATTTTCAAAATTTCAATTTAGTGTTTAATTTGGGATTTTTAATTTGTTCTTTTTCTAGTTTTTAAAATTTTATACTCAATTCATTGTTCTGCTTTTGCTTTCTTTATATTTAAAGATATAAAGGTATATGTATACATATGAATGTATATATACAATATATATTATATAAATGTATATAAAAAGATAAAAAATTTTCCTCTGGTTACTACCTTTGCTATACATCTTTTTTTTTTTTAAATCAGTACATGGTACCTTTATAAATATGAACATTTATTAGGGCATAATTTAAAGAGCATAATAGAAGAAGTATTAAATGCATCCTTTTCAGATCATAATTCAATAAAATTATATTTAATAACGATCTTAAGTTAATTGGTTTAAAATTTAATTGGAGGGGTGGCTAGGTGGCACAGTGGATAAAGCACCTGCCCTGGAGTCAGGAGTACCTGGGTTCAAATCTGGTCTCAGACACATAATAATTACCTAGCTGTGTGGCCTTGGGCAAGCCACTTAACCCCATTTGCCTTGCGAAAAAAACCCCCTAAAAACAAATTTAATTGAAGACAAAAAATCCAATCTTTTTTTAAAAAATATTTTAAATATTTAAAAGAATTTTAAAAATAGTGTTTCATTATTATCATTCTTAATAAAATCACTTGTTTCTATGACTTGTTCTTTAACCCATTCATTCTTTAATATTAGATAATTTGAGAGGCTTAATTAGGTGGCACTGTGGGTAGAACACGAGCCCTGATGTCCAGAGGACCTGAGTTCAAATCCAACCTCAGTCACTTAATTCTTACTTAGGTGTGTGATCTTGGGCAATTCACTTAATCCTTGCAAAAAATACTTAACCTTGCAAAAAAAAAAAGATTAGATTATTTTGTCTCCAATTAAATTTTAAACCAATTAACTTAAGATCCTTATTAAATATAATTTTATTGCATTATGATCTGAAAAGGATGCATTTAATATTTCTTCTATTATGCATTTTACAATCATGCCCTAATAAATGGTCGTTTTTATAAGGGTACCATGTACTGATTTAAAAAAATGTATTACTTTCAATTTATATTCAATTCTATCCAGATGTTTATCATGTCTAACTTATATAAGTTTCATATATAACTTTCATCTCCTTAACTTCTTTCCAATTTGTTTTTTTTTTGTTAGAATTATCTATTTATGAGAGAGGGAATATTGAAGCCTGCATAATTTTGCAAACTATTTCATATGCATTTAAAAGCTTTTCCTTTAAAAATGTGGCTCCTATAGTATTTGGTGCAAATAGGTTTAATATTGATATTATTTCACTAACTGTAGTACCATTAATCATAATGTAGTTTCTTTTTTTATTTCTTTAAATTAAATCTCATTTAGCTTTAAGTTTGTCTGAGAACATGACTACTGCTGCTCTTTTTTTCATTAGCTAAAGTCAAATACATTCTACTCTTTTAAAAAAATTTCTCTCTCTCTCTCTCTCTCTCTCTCTCTCTATATATATATATATATATATATCTTATTTTAAAATTTGTTTCTTGTAAAAATATATTTTTGGATTCCAGTTTTTAATCTATTCTGCAATTCATTTATGTTTTGTGAACAAACAAGTATGAGTTCATCCAATTCACATTCAAAATTACCTTTACTAGTTGTATATTTCCCTTCATCTAGATTCTGTCATGATATTCTTCTCTCCCTCTCTTTTTACCCTATCCCTACTCAAATGTATAAATGATTTCTAATCACTGTCTTCCAATTCCTCTACCTTTTTATTCCTTAATTTCCTGACTCTTCTGAGAATTCTTCCCTGTTCCTTTCCTATTATCTTGCTATCTTGATCTGTATACCCTTCTAAGAGTCCCTCCATTATGTTATTTCCTCACTCTCTTATTTCTCTGTAAATTGACTTTTATACCTTCTTTATGTATATAGAATTCCCTCTTTAATCCAACTCTGATGAAAATAAGGTTTCAACATTTACAAGCTCTCCACCCACTCCTGTCTCCACTCTGTACTTCCGTTCATTTTCCATTTATATGAGACATTGTCTCAATTTTATCTCTCCCTTCTAAATTATAATTTTTAGGATTATTGAATCAATCCCAAGTTTTCTATCATTTTCAAACTACCCAAATAATTATAGTCTTATGAATTAGAGTTTCCAGGTCAGTTATTTTTCTGATGAGAAAATTCACATTTTCTTCTAATTTTTCATTCTTTTGATTTTGTTTTATTGCTTCTTGGTATTTTTAGTCATTAACTTCACTTCCCTGAGACTAATTCTAAAATAATTAATTTCTAAAATAATTTTTAACCTTTTTTATCTGACTAATTTTACTGTGAGCAGGGTTTCTACCACCAGCATCACCTCTACCACTACCCCCACACCACCCCCCACTGCCCCACTTCTGCATGATGTATGCTAGTTTCTTACCCTAGGAATGCAATGGGTAACTGCCTATGGATAATGCTAGAGAGTCCTGCACTAACAAAAAATCCCCTGTAATTTCCTTTTGACCAGTTGTATAACTCCCCTTCCCTACCCTCTGTGGGTTGAGAGTTCTAGAAGTAGCTGCTGACAATTCAGTTGCCCCCAAGACCTGCTGCTGACTTTCCAGGCAGTGGCAAGTGCTGAGTTGTGTTCCACCTCATCGCATTAATGCATACTTCTTGCTGACTTTTTTTTTTAGATTTTTACAAGGCAAATGGGGTTAAGTGGCTTGCCCAAGGCCAGCTAGGTAATTATTAAGTGTCTGAGACCAGATTTGAACCCAGGTTCTCCTGACTCCAGGGCCGGTGCTTTATCCACTGCACCACCTAGCCGCCCCCCTTGCTAACTTTTAAAAAAAATAATTTGTTTTATACAAGGCAATTAAGTGACTTGCTCAAGGTCACAGCAGTGTGTGACAGTGTGACAGTGTCTGAGGTCAAATTTGAACTCAGGGCCTCCTGATTCCAAGGTTGGTACTCTATCCATTGTACCACCTAGCTGCCTCCTGCTGACTTTTTTAAAGATGTGTTGGATTGAAAATTTGCTTCACTTCATTTTGTTGGTTCTAACTCTCCAGAATTCATCTTGAGGTATAATATTAAAGTTCTTTGGGGAGAATTTTGAAGAAGTCTGGTGAGACTCTGGCTTTACTCTACAATCTTAGCTTGGTCCTGGTTATGAATTTTTTTAAAGGATTTTGCAAGGCAAATGGAGTTAAGTGGCTTGCCCAAGGCCACACAGCTAGGTAATTATTAAGTGTCTGAGATCGGATTTGAACCCAGGTACTCCTGACTCCAAGGCTGGTGCTTTATTCACTTATGCCTCCTAGCTGCCCCCGGTTATGAATTTTTTAAAAAAAGGTTTTTTCTTAAAAGGAGTTCAAGGTCTTCACCAGAATGCCAAAAGAATTTACAACACAAAAAAATTAAGAATCTGAGACCTGGAGGCTTTTCTCTAGTTCTTTTATTATTTTTGCATGTCAGTTTACCATTCATTTAGATTGTTTGTTCCTTGTTTCCTTGGTCATGTAACTTGAAAAACCCTCTTAATCATTCAAACATATCTTTTATTACATATTTTATGGTACATTTCATATTTATGAGTAATAAGAAATAGCAGTTTTGCTTAGTAGTGTTTTTTCCAGTTATAATCCATCTTTATTGTATAAATCCAGATATAAATTCTTTCAATCTTTCTAGTTTTTTCTTCGTTAAAGAAACAAAGAGGCACATTAAAAACTTTGTCAGTGATGGATGTACAAAAACAAGTTCACCCTCCTTCCACCCTTATCCACCCTACCCACAACCCCCACTCTGATAACTCCATGCTTCTTTCTAGGACGTTTTTCCTCATATGCTTCACTACTTTCCTACCAGGGTAAAATTATGAATTCTAAGACTAAGAAGAGGTGATGGTAGATGGAGAATATGTGGAATGGCCCATGATGTGCAGTACAGGGAGCCTATTGATCAGTTTTATTCTCTACCCAACTAACAGATCTTCTGATGATAAGTTTTCTGATTCAATTATATAAAAAGAAAAGAAAAAAAAGATAAAACCACCAGGCTGGTTTGAAGAGATACATCCTTAGGGTAACATTCATTCTGTGATAGTATGAAAGGAAGGCAGCAAGGAAAGTACCTTCAAATAGGGCATATATCAAGATCTTGCTCTTCATTCCCCACTGGAAGGCTAAACATCTGGAAATAACCAAGGCAACTCACTGTATCACCACAATACTGATGAAGAAATCTACGTGCCACATAAACTCCACTATTTTCTTCTGTTCCTAGTCCACTGCTAACTACAGGATTTTTCTACATCATCCACTTAGAATTCAAGAAAATCAAAGTTAAAAACTGCTCTCTTGCCTCTAGCTACATGATAATAAGGAAGACACTCATCCTCAATTTCCCATAGTACCCACCTCATAGAACAGAAGAATTGAATAATCTTGAGCATTTCCATCTTGAAGTCTCAGAAGACCTGAAAAGTCATTTGCAAATTGGTATAATTTCATAGGGTCATCACCAAAAATTTAAAAGAAAAATATAAGAAAGTGTCAAATGGGGTAATGTATGTGAAGTCATTTGCAAACTTTAAAGTGTAACATAAATATCACTTATTAACATTGGTGATGTATTCCAAGTGATTTATACCCACCAGGAACCCATCTATTTGCCATTGTATCACTTATAATTAGAATTCTTCTAAAATCATGCTCCATGATTCATAACTTTAAAGAATCTTTGGGAGAATACTTTCATTAAGGTCAATGTGATGGAACGAGAGGATGTAAAAAGGCTCAAATTGTCTGCTTGTTTTCTGTCCCCAGTGGGTTTTTTTCTGTCCCCATGGGTATGAATAAATAAAATATCCCCACAAATCCTTATACATATATGTATTTTTGCATGTGCAAATGCATGTCTATAGACAAATGCACAATATATGTGTGTGTGTGTGTGTGTGTGTGTGTGTGTGTGTGTGTGTGTGTATTTGAAGAGACAAAAAAAGACAAAGGAGAGGAAAAACGTGGGGAAAACCATACAGCGCCAAATAATGAGTGTCCCAGCTCAGGACAATAAAATGACTATACACAATTTAAAAAAAAATTTACCTGATAGACAAAGGCTACACATTTAAAGATATGAAAACAGGGTTATTAAAAAGAAAAAAAAACAATTATTTACCAAGTTATAAGAAGTAAACTCAGTAATAATCCAAAGTATAGAAAAAACCATTAGATAATAGGGATTTTAAAGCAGGGGTCTTAACCAGGGTTCAGTAGATACTTTTCAGTGGGAACCTGAACTTAGATGGGAAAAATACAACTTTATTTTCATTCTTCAAATTGCACTTTGTAATTTTCTTCATTTATGACTATAGGCAATAAATCATGATTGCAATACAGGAGTATACAGTAATACAGTAATACAGGAGAATCATCAGATTTCCGAGAAAGTGTTCATCACACCAACACACAAGGTTAAGGAGACATACTTTAAAGGGATAGAAGAAAACTCTATTATTAGTAAGGTAAGATTTGGCATCTATAATGAGTGCAGTATCTAAAAATGGAACAGACAAATTAATAATAAAATGTCAACAATGTGAAGAAAATGGTACACAATATGAATAAAAGAATGGAATAAAATGGAAATAAAATTCTTGGACTGGAATGCAAATCAAAAAAAGTGACAATAAAATGAGATTGAAAATTCTTCAACTAGAAAAAGATTTTAAACTCTTATAAGCAAAAGTGGTAGAATACAGGTCTCCAAGAACTCATCCTCCCTCCCTGTATTTTTATAAAAAGAAGTAGTTAATATACCATTTATAAGAAGTCACCACAATGAATTTACCAGAAGTGGAAAGATCAAGGCAGAGATAGCTAAAGATAGAAAGATTCCCTCTAAGAGAAATATCAGATTGAACTTATCCAAATACATTTCCAGAAAAAACTCTAGAACCTTGCTGATAAGGAGAGAATTATGCAAGTAGCCTGAATTTGTATGCATGGAATTATTCATCTGCCATGAGAAAATGCAGAAAAACCTAGAACATGATTTGCAAAAAATCAAGGCACTTGATTGTACTGTATATGCAGAATATTCTACCCATGAAAAATTAAGAATAATATAAAAAGAAAAGAAAAATATTTTTTTTCTTTAAGATATTTCTCTAAAAAAAGATATTTTGAAATCTTTGACATCTCAGGAATACTAGTAGCAGTAGTAGCAATAGTAACAGTTGTAGCAGTAGTAACAGTAGTGGTAGCAGTAGTGGTAGCAGTAGTTGTAGTAGCAATAGTAGTATTAGTAGTAACGGTAGCAGGAATAACAGTAGCAGAGATAGCAACAGTAGTAATAGTAATAGCAATAGAGGCAATAAAAATAATTTCCTTAGTTCTTTAAAGTTTGCAAAGTATTTTTACAAACATATTGTTTGATTCTCACAGCAACACTTGCAACCAAGTGCTAGTTTTATTATGCTCATTTTATAGATGAGGAAACTAAGGCAAATCAAGATTAAATTATTTGTTTAGGATCACAACACATTAAATCTGCTTGATTTGAATCCAGTTCTTCTTCAGATTCAACACTGTGCCCACCTAGCTGCCTCTAATAATTTTTTTAACTTTTAAATTTATTTATTTATTTTGAATTTTACATTTTTGTCCCCTAATCTCACTCCCTTCCCCAACAGAAGGCAGTCTGTTACTCTTTACATTGTTTCCATGTATACACTGATCTAAGTCGAATGTGATGAAAGAGAAATCATATCCTTAGAGAAGAAAAATAAAGTATAAGAGATAGCAAAATTGGGCAGCTAGGTGGCGCAGTGGATAAAACACCGGCCCTGGAGTCAGGAGTACGTGGGTTCAAATCCGGTCTCATAAACTTAATAATTACCTAGCTGTGTGGCCTTGGGCAAGCCACTTAACCCCATTTGCCTTGCAAAAAAACCCTAAAATAAAGGGATAGCAAAATTACGTAACGAGATAACTTTTTAAATTAAAGGTAATAGTCTTTCGTCTTTGTTCAAACTCCACAATTCTTTCTCTGGATACAGATGGTAGTCTCCATCACAGATACCCCCAAAATGTGCTTGATGGGATGAGCAAGTCCATTAAGGTTGATCATCGCCCCCCTTCTTGCTGTTAGGGCACACAATGTTCTTCTGGTTCTGTTCATCTCACTCAGCATCAATTCATGCAAATCCTTCCAAGCTTCCCTGAATTCCCATCCCTCCTGGTTTCTAATTGAACAATAGTGTTCCATGACATACATATACCACAGTTTGCTAAGCCATTCCCCAATTGAGGGACACTCACTTGATTTCCAATTCTTTGCCACCACAAACAGGTCTGCTATGAATATTTTTGTATATAAGTGATGTTTTTACCCTTTTTCATAATCTCTTCAGGATATAGATCCACTCTAATTAATTCTTTTTTTTAGGTTTTTGCAAGGAAAACAGGGTTAAGTGGCTTGCCCAAGGCCACACAGCTAGGTAATTATTAAGTGTCTGAGCCCAGATTTGAACCCAGGTACTCCTGACTCCAGGGCTGGTGCTTTATCCACTATACCACCTACTCGCCCCTTAATTCTTAAATCAGGTCAAATTTTGAAAGTCTAAATTACCAGAGAGGAACTCTATACTCATATTGTACAAGTCTAATAAAAACATTGAAGTAGAGGGACTAGGTGAAGGAGAGCTATAATAAACAATTACCTCAAGGGATAAGGTGACATAATTGGATGGAAATTTTGTTTTACTTAAGTTGATTAAAAATACAGAGATGGCCTGAGATTCTGTTCTAATCTTTTTTTTTAATTTTACAATTTTCCCCCAACCTTGCTTCCCCCACCCCACAGAAAGCGGGCTGATAGTCTTTACATTGTTTCCATGCTATACATTGATCAAACTTGAATGTGTGGAGAGAAAAATCATATCCTTAAGGAAAATATAAAATATAATACATAATATATTTTTTTAAAAAATTGAAGGTAATAGTCTTTGGTCTTTGTTTAAACTCCACAATTCTTTCTTTGGATACAGATGGTATTTTCCTTGATACCCTAAAACTGTCCCTGTTTATTGCACCGATGAAATGAGCAAATCCATTAAGGTTGATCATCAACCCCATGTTGCTCTTGATGGTGAACAATGTTCTGGTTCTGCTCATCTCATTCAGCATTAGTTCATGCAAGTCTTTCCAGGTTTCTCTGAATTCCCATCCCTCCTGGTTTCTAATAGAGGAATAGTGTTCCAAAATGTACATATACCACAATTTGTTCATCCATTCCCCAATTGATGGACATTCACTTGATTTCCAATTCTTTGTCACCACAAACAGAGCTGCTATGAATATTTTTGTACAAGTGATGTTTTTATGCCTTTTCATGAATCAGATTCTGCCCTAATCTTGAAAGATAGGGATATAGAGAGAGGATCAGGAGCACATGGTTAACTGGCACAACTCTGAACTGGGGAAATCATCAAATCTCTTCTCAGGAGAGGAAGTAAGGCATGGGAAAGAGCATTAATAGAAATATTTGTTCATATAGGGATCTCTGGGCAGTTAGTGCTGTTTCTAGAGTCAGGAGGACGTGAGTTCAGATTTGACTTCTGACATTTACAAGATGTGTGACCCTATTTGCCTCAGTTTCCCATTGGTAAAATGATGGAAAAGGAAATGACAGATCACTCCAATATCTTTTCTTTTAGGTTTTTGCAAGGCAAATAGGGTTAAGTGGCTTGCCCAAGGCCACACAGCTAGGTAATTATTAAGTGTCTGAGACTGGATTTGAACCCAGGTACTCCTGACTCCAAGGCCGGTGCTTTATCCACTCTGCCACCTAGCAGCCCCCCACTCCAATATCTTTAGCAAAAAAAAACCTCAAATGAGGTCACAAAGGGTTGGATGTGATTAATAGATTAAACAAGAACAATGTGAATCTCCTTACAACCCAAGATATTTAATAAACAAATTCCAGCAGCAGGACATTCTCACTAAAAACATAAAATTTATAAATAGTCTTGCTGCAGAAGCAGAAGGAATCAATAAATTAACAAATAAATGAGATTTGTACACTTATATAACAAGAAGAAAAAGTTAATGAAGAAGATGGATGCTCAAAAACCTTTTATTATGAGGAATATGAATATTGAAAAAGTTTGCAGAAATCTGAAAGGGGAGAGTAGGATAATTCTGGTAACATTTCTACTATTCCTAGGAAGAGTAAATAAAGAGCAATTTTTTTTAAAAAAGTAATGAATAAATTGGACCAATAAAAATATTTGGTGATTCAAATGTATGTCAGAATGTTAAGCAGGGGGTGGCTAGATGGCCAGAGCATCAGTCCTGGAGTCAGGAGTACCTGGGTTCAAATCCGACCTTAGACACTTAATAATTAGCTAGCTGTGTGGCCTTGGGCAAGCTGCTTAACCCTACTGCCTTGTACCCCCCCCCAAAAAAAGAATGTTAAGTAGTCTGTATTTATAGGAAAAAAGAAGGAAAGTGTAGATAGGGACATTATAGACTCAAAATATTTCAGTGGTAGAAAATCATGGGTAGAGTCAATATGTTAGAGTGAAGGAAAGATGTTTACTAAATTCTCCAGGTCTGCCCTCCTAATCACTGTTAATCAAGTCTCTAAAATGGATTCTGGAGTGACAGAACCCACAAAGGCACAGAGTAGGGCATTTTCTAGCTTAAGATATCTAGGAAGAATTTGAGGAAAGCTCAGTATCACTCTGATGGGGGGAACATGGTCTAGAGCAAGGAGCAGAGACTGGTTCAGGTATGTGTGGCTTGGAGGAGGCCAGCGGGAAATTCCCTGGCACAGCAGAGATCTGCAGTTGAGGCCTCTGGGTCCCATCTCAGCAGGCAAATAGCAGACCACTTGGGAGGGTGCCAACACAGTGTATACAATGCAATGGGAACCCCAGACTCCCTGTACAGCTGGTATGGCTGGACTGGTCCCAGCTCAGTAAGCAAGCTGATAACATTACCAATGTGGAAGGTCTGTTAGCAGCCCCTCCCCTAACACAAGAAATTTGGGACAGTACCCATGGAGTTTAGGAGCTGAGCTCAAAATGAATAAGAAAAGGCAGATAAAGGTCAATGACAATAGAAAGCTACTATGGAAAAAAGCATCTCAACAGGATCTCAGAAAAGGATGGCAGAAAAAGTACTGCATGTGAAGCTCTGAAGAGGAATGCTGATTGGTCTATAATCCAAAAAAGTCTTCTTAAAAATCAAGTAGAAGAATTGGGAAAAGAAATGTAAGAGAAATTCATCTTCTTTTAAAAAAGCATGAAAACTGACTGAAAAAAAGGAAAAAATGACTTTAAAAATTGAATTGGGTAAGTAGAAAAGAAGATGCAAAAGTTAACTGAAGAAAATAATTTATTGAAAAATAATTGGATATTTGAAAACATGTCTATATGACACATCAAGAATCAGTCAAGCAAATTCAAAAATCAATAAAACCAGCAAAAATATAAAATACCTTATTGGAAAAGCAATTGACCTGGAAAATGGATTCAGGGATCAAGAATTATTGGACCAGGAACAGCTAGGTGATGCAGTGGATAGAGCACTGGCCCTGGGGTCAGGAGGACCAGAGTTCTAATAAGATTTCAGACATGTAACAATTACCTAGCTGTGTGACTTCATTGCTTTGCAAAAACCAAAAAAAAAAAAAAGAAAAGAAAAGAAATTATTGAATTACCTTAAAGGCATGATCAAAAAAAGAGCCTGGACAACATCTTTTAAGAAAACATTAAAGAAAGTTGCCTTCTTATCCTGGAACTAGAGACTAAAATAGTCATTGAAAGAATCCACCAATCATTTCAGGAAAGAGATCCTAAAATGAAAACATCAAGGAATATTATAGTCAAATTCCAGAATTATCAGGTCAATGAGAAAATCCTGTAGGCAGCCAGAAAGAAATAGTTCAAATACCAAGGAGTCATAGTCAGAATTATAGAGGACTTGATAGTGTAAACATTAAGGGATCTAAGCATCTGAGGACAAAAGAGCTTGAATTATAAACAAGAATCAACTACCTGGCAAAATTGAGCATAATCTTTCAGGGGAAAAGATGGACATTTAACAAAATAAGTGATCTTCAAATTTTCCTGATGAAAAGATGCAGTAGGACAGAAAATTCAATTTTCAACATGAGACTCATAAAAAAGGAAACAGAGAGAAAAAGAAAAATAATGTTTCTTATAAGATATAACTGGTTACATCCCTATATAAGAGAAGAATATTAATAACTCTTGAGAATGGTGTTTCTATTAGAAAAAATGATTGCACTGGGAAGGGATGAAGGAGAAGGTAGAATAGGGTCAAGAACATCAAGGGAATTGGGGACAGAGCCAAGATGGCAGAGTGGAGGCAGGAAATCCTAACAGCTCTCTCCCAGATCACTCCAAATACTCTAAATAATGACTCCAATCAAATTCTAGCGTTATGAAACCTATAGAAAGACTCAGTGAAACTATTTTCCAGGCCAACACAATTTGGATGATCTACTAGAGAAGTCTGTTATACCATTAAAGGGCTGCAGTATAGGCTGATCTTCCTGATCTACAGAGCAAACCAGTTCCAGTCATCTAGGAACAGCCTGGGTCCCTGGGGGCACTATGTCCATGGACGGTAAGGAGTTGGAGTAGATGGCAGAGGCTCTCCCTGCTCTCTCCAAGGCAGGACTCTTTTGCTTTGCCCATACTCAAATCTAAGTCATAACCTGGGCCCCAGTTTCAGGAAAAGAATCTTTACTGATATATAGCAGAGTGGGGATGCACCTCACAGTTCCAGGGCAGAAGAGAGTGCTTGTGGTCATCCACAGACCAGAGCATAGCCCAGGAGAGCAACCACAGTCACTCATAAGACCTTGAAGGAATTGAGGTCTCTTGGGGATGTCCCTGAAAACAGCTGCACAAACCCTCAAACTCTTGGGAAAGTTCATTGTCCACCCTGGAAGCACCTTAACAAAGAATTAAAATCAAATCAAGCAGAAGAAAATGGAAATGTTTGACATAGTTATACATATATAACTTATATCAGATTGTTTTTCATTAAGAGGAGGAGAGAGGGAAGGAAGAGGGACAAAAATGTGGAATTCAAAATCTTACTAAAATGGATATTGAAAACTATCTTTGCATGTAGTTGGAAAAATCAATAGATTTATTATAAAAAGAAAATATAGTTAGTTTTGTGGCATTGATATTAGGCTAGTGTGTGGGTATGTCTATAAAAACCAGGATTCAAATTATTTTAGAATTGTGGATATCAGAATGTACATGTACAATGCATGAAATGGTAATTGAGAACATAGAGGAAAAGTCAAATGCAACAATTATAAATTTATAACATGAAACATGGAAATAATAAATTGTTTTGAACATTTTCAGATGTTATTTGGTCTTGTTCTGGTCAATGTCTGCCAACTCTCTTCATGAAGAAAGTATTCGTGGTATTTATGCATATTATTTCAGTATATGCATAAATGATCTGGTTTTTTGACTGATCCATGTTTTCAAAATTATCTTTTTTTTGCTATTCTCTCCTTTACTCACCTGTCATATATATGCAAATATATACTTATATTTTATACATGTAATGTGTGCAGGTGTTTGGGATGTTAACCAGCTATTAATATATTTTTTTCTCATTTCTTGCCAGAGATATTGGTATGGAAGCTAGAATTTTCCTCATGACCATAATTTTACTGAGTTCTATTATGGGTATTGAATTATGAGAGGATGAAATATCCAGTTCAAAAATTATTTGTTGTCTTTGAATTCAAAAGTCTACTTCTCCCACTTCTTTATTTTCCTATCCAAGAAACACCTGGAAGATTTTCATGCATTTAGATAAAACTTCCTTTTGGTTTCTAGTTTAATTCATGATAAGAATGTTAAAATTAATGGGATTCATTTCCTTAAGAAATCTTTTTAGTTTATTCACGGGTAACCAGCAAGCTTCTTAGAGTTAGAAAACCAAGAGCTAAATTAATATGTTTTAAACTTGATTCTTGTTACCTGTTGCTCCATTTTCTGCCACTGGCACTATTGCCACATAAGGAAATGAGAGAGGCATAGAAATGAAAGGTATTTAATATATTTCTTTTTCATTAACCGTTGCTCTTAACAAATAATAATTCATCACCAAGTGATCATTTACTAGAGATGAGGTTCTGCATACTTAGCTTAGCAGGTCCTTAGCCAGTATTCATAATCTTTTGCCAAGGTTATTCATGGTAGAATCTTCTAGACCTTTAGACATAGGTATACTTTTCCGAACTCTGAATCATCTCCATACTATGTTGATGAAGTACAATAAGATCCTATGAAGTATGCTTAATTTAGAAAAAGAAGTCCACAGCATAGGAAGGATCAGCAAATCAAAACCAAGGACCAAATGTGGTACAGCCCACTTCCCTCATCCCCATAAAACACTTTTTGTACCTGAAGCCAATAATCATTTATTTTGTACCAAAAGTTTTATTATATTATATAATATAAAAAGTATTCTGATCTCCTGAACCCTACAAAAAATAGGGCATAGCCTGAATTTAGCCTCAGATTATGGTTTATGACTCCTTGACTAAACTAATACTGATCATACATGTGTAAGTCTAATGGTCAATAAACTTGTGAAACTTAAGTTAATTAATTCATCAAACTTAAGAAAGTACTAGAGAAGGTATCATTATTTAAAAAGCTGGGAAAAAAATAAAAAATAAAATAAAAAATAAAAATAAAAAAGCTGGGAAAACTATAATTTTTTTTACTAAGTAATTGAAAAAATTCCCCCACAAATTCCAAATTGCTCACTGAATTAATTACATATGCATATTTAAGAAAGATAAAAACTACAGGTAAAAAATTATTTATATCTCACTATTATGGAGAAGTGTACATGTTTATCAAACTACAGTAGAAGAAATTAGGAAAGATGAAAGTGGTGGATTTGATTATATAAAATAAATTAATTTTGTATAACAAAAACTTTCAGAATAAGAATAAAAAACTTGCCAAAAAAACTATCAGATAGTTTTAGCAAAAGTGTTGATATTTAAGAGCATTGCCTCAAAATCTTATACTGCTGGATGGCACACCTTCCACTTTGCTGTATCTCCCACATGCCTAATGGTAGAGAAAAGAGAGAGACTTCTTCCACACTTTCCTATTATACATCTTCTTCAGGTCTTTGCTCCCTTGACAAGAAATTCTGTCCCTAGGGGTTCAAAAACACATCTAATCTTTGTTGATCCAAAGGTGAATTTTCTCTTTAATACTATCATAGAAATGTATTTACACATCACCAAAGATTAAAGTTGTAAATAGGTCTTTCCAAAAAAGTGTAGCTTCTTATTTATGCCTTGTAATTATAATCTGGGTTCTCTGGGTTCAGGGTTAGGCCTAATGAAACCTTTTACTCTCTTGTCTCCAGTTTATCAAACTTTTGCAAAAGTCCACCATCTAAAATTCTGAACATTCTCTAGGAGATTGGGCAAGCTAAAACAATGTCCCATTGAATGCGTTCAAGTGCTTCATACAGAACTAAAAAGACTCAAGAGTTCATGGAGCACATCATTTTTAAATGGTTCAAAGTAGTAAGCCTATGTGTTCATGGAAGAATGTTAATAAGGATACAGGAATATCATGGCTAGATGACTTGGAGATAACACACTCCAAAATTTATTACACTTATTTTAAAAGCATACAAACATCATTACAAAATTACCAGAAGTTATTGGTTTTTTTTAACTACTTGGAAAGGTCTTCTACAATCCAAATAGAAAGGAGAAAGAAAAAGAAAATCAAGACTTTCTTTGTAGAGGGGAAGTCTCAATCAAGAACTCCCAGAATAAGTAGAATTTCCCTCAGAGGGACTAGATATCTAATGTTGATTGGAAGTTATCTTTTTACATATGAAAAAATCCATTTAACTTAGAGTTTCTAATACAATAGAGACACACTGGACCCAGAAGTGGGTCTAGGGCACATGTTATCTTCTTCTTGTCCCACTAAGGGTATCTTTTTCCCTATGTCTACATGGACAGATTTGGTTTATTCCTAAAAAATGGAATTTCTTCAGGAATCTCTGCAAATGGATTTCCAAAGTCTATTTTTGCAAAGACAAGGAGACTAATTTAAAAAAAGGATATCAAACTCACAAAATCCCTAAATAATTGTGAAGCTCCTAAAAAGGTATTAAACATTGAAATTGATCTATCAGAAATTCTAGGTCTTCAATAAAATTTTAATCTATGAACCTAAAGTCCATATGTATATCAGAGCAACAAGGCTCATAACATTAAGAAAAGCAAGCTTAGTCTGATAAAAGGATAAAAGAAAGGACTTGTGTGTTCTATGTCAATCACTAGATACCAACATTCTCAGGATGCAAAATCCATACTTATCCATATTAGCTTC
The DNA here is from genome assembly GCF_037893015.1 of Macrotis lagotis. NCBI lineage: Eukaryota > Metazoa > Chordata > Mammalia > Peramelemorphia > Peramelidae > Macrotis > Macrotis lagotis. Next base: position 11,236,616 of record NC_133660.1, read on the forward strand.
CATATTGATAATGGATAGAGTAATAATACAAGGGATATTAGAATGTAAGTATTTAACCATATTAAAATTATCTGACTTGTAAAGGAAACATACTAGAAAACTGATTATTTATCTGTAGTCTCTAATGGAGATGAAAAAAGCATTAGTTTTTCATGAGTTGAGCCTTGTGATACTATGGCATCCAAAAGACAGTGAGAGATGGACAGTCTTCCTAGTCAGCAATTGAAAATCTATACAGAACTCAAATATATACCAGTCTCCATGAAGTAGTATTCCCTTTGACCAACTCACCATGGGACAGATACCATTCTTAACTTTTAAATTCAGCGCTGTGGGATTCCACACCAGACATTTGCTTCCTAATACAAATCATCAAATAGTCACAATTGCCTCTTAGCAAAAGCTTTTTTTAATCTAATATGGCATTAGTAAAAAAAAAAACAAAAAGTTTCATTTCATAAATCTAGAGTGCATTTATTGTCCATGAGAAGAACGCATCCACATTTGAATAATAATGGCTAATCACAACTTCTAGAAGTATGGATATTATACTTCCTTTATTTTTAGTGCCTTCATATATCTATTTTTGATTATATTCTGTTAGTCAGGATGCTTAGGTTGGTTCCCAAGCTCTTCTTCTCCCACAGCTAATCTCCCAAGTAGTTCTCTTCAGTCAAGAGTTGTATTGGTCAGAGCTGCTTCTTCCCTTGAGTGAAATTGCTTTCCTTCATCCATGTATGTTTGGAACATGTGTCTCTGCTCACTCAATTATTGTCTCCAAGTACTCTGAATCAATGAACTCTTGAAATGTTACATAAGGTTTCTCCCAAACTGTGGCTATATGCAATGACAGCTGAGAATGATCTGCTTTCCATATCCTACCCCCAAATGCTACCCAAACCTTCCTTCCTTCCAAAATGTTACTTAGCTTAGCTCCTTAGAGTCTTGTGGAGAAATTTCTCATTCTTGTTCAGAAAAGAATTTAAACATTATAAAGGGTTCAAATCCGGACTCAGACACTTAATAATTACCTAGCTGTGTGGCCTTGGGTAGGCCACTGAACCCCATTTGCCTTGCAAAAACTTAAAAAAAAAACCCAAAAGACCTCTAACCTTCTTTGACCTACCAGTCCAATAATAACCTGTCAAAAAAAGCAAAGGAGAGGGTTGGCAAGACTTCATCTTAGTGAACTCATTTTGGCCCCCCAGTGATCACCTTTATTTCCCTTTCAAAATACTTCCAAACTCCTTAGAATACAATTTTTTCTGGTCATTGGCACCTAGCTCATTAGTCTGTAGCTTTCAGAATTCATGCAATTGGGTACTACTGGGTTGTGGGATCATGAATATTAAAGAGTCTTTCCTGGGGCAATAGTAGGGGTCCCAAAAAACTCCTTGGTCCACCAAAGGAATGACCATGGACCAGGCAGGATTGGCCTTGATAGTCAAATCCTGATCCAGAAGCAAGCCCAGGAAGAGCTGGCCTCAATTCAGCAAGGACAGGGAAGTGGGCCAGGCTACTCCCAATGGAGGGGCTGGCAGAGGGCCCAACTCCCACACCTGAGCCTAGGCCCTGACCTTAGATGTTTGGGGTCCATAACCCTTGCTCCTTGAAGGAAGGGCCCAGCTCCAAGACTTTAGGTCTTTCTAAAACATCCTGGGCCAGGGACAAAGGTGCATCCTTCTGTTCCCCACCAAACCCATACTGATCGGCAGAGAAGATAGGAGAAGATGGTATGGGGGGAAAGGGAAGTATCTTTGCAGTTACAAATCAAGATCCCTCCTACTCCGGGCACGAGATTAGCACGAGATGGAGAGGGCCCAGGGAATGGAAGTGGGGAATGAGCACAATCAGCTGGGAAGATCATGGGAGGGTCACCCATATCCATGAACAGCATTGGGTGTCTACCTTGGGTGAGTTCCCCGGGTGGGGAAGTCACCCAACCTTTCTGCAACTCCACTCCCTCTCTGTACAGGAAGGGCTTTCAAGGTCTCAAGGTCTCAAGAGTCATTGCTGTGACTCTGTAGACAGGCACATGCTACTCAGAGTTGGTATAGGGCCCTGCCCCTTGCCATCTCATATGCCAACTAAATCTGGTTCACCCTAATCTGGTTCCAGGGGGAGGCTAGTATTTGAGGGCAGGTGTGGTCCAGATTGACCAAAATGATAGTCTTTACATTGTTTCCATGCTATACATTGATCAAAATTGAATGTGTTGAGAGAGAAATCATATCCTTAAGGAAAAAATAAAATATAAGAGATAGCAAAATTACACAATAAGATACCTTTTTTTTTTCTTTTTAAATGAAAGGTAATAGTCTTTGGTCTTTGTTTAAACTCCGCAGTTCTGTCTCTGGATACAGATGGCATTCTCCATCGCAGATACCCTAAAATTGTCCCTGATTGTTGCACTGATAGAATGAGCAAGTCCATTAATGTTGATCATCACTCCCATGTTGCTGTTAGGGTGTACAATGTTCTTGTGGTTCTGCTCATCTTGCTCAGCCTCAGTTCATGCATATCCTTTCAGGTTTCTCTGATTCCCATCCCTCCTGGTTTCTAATAGAACAATAGTGTTCCATAACATACATATACCACAATTTTTCCAATTGATGGGCATTCACTCAATCTGGAAAGACTTCTTAAAACTGATGCAGTAATAAAAATTTATATAATAATATTACTAATAAATAACTTTGAAAGACAGTAGAACTCTCATCAACTCAATGATTAACCATGATTCTAGACTACTGATGATACTTACTGATGATAAACTCAATATTCAAAATGAGACACACTTTTTGAGCACGACCTATTGTAATTTGTCTTATTCCACAATGTATATTTGTTACAAGGACTTTGGTTTCCATTTTTTTTCCATTGGGAGGAGGAATTCAAGGGGGAGAAAATTCAAAGTTTGCTACTTGAAAAAGAACCTTTTTTTTTTTTTTCAAATGAAACACAAATGTCAGCTTTAAACTGACATCGTACTAGGCTGCCATATTTTTCTGACTATATCAGTTTTTAGACTATTTGATCTCAACTTGGCAACTTTTGCATTGGTAAGATTTCTCAAGGACACTGCGTTTATCAGAGTCAATATGTATTCAGCATTTAAAAAGTTGGGGAACCTGAATAATGTTTTTCTAAGTAATGGAAGAAGACTAAGTAATGGAAGAAGATTATACATAGCAGCCCAATAAAATGAAAGATAATAGGAATAAACATAAAATCTTATATTTGGTTCAGGAAATTACTTTCATGAAGGAGTAAGCCAAAACAGCAGAGTAAAGTCAAGTAACTGCCAAATTTTCCTTCATACAACTTTAAAGTAATGCCTCAAATAGAATTCTGGAAAAGAAAAAATAATAAAAATCCAGAGTGAAAAGATTTTTTCATTCGAGGACAACTTAGGAAGTTGGCAGAAAAGTGGCTGTTTTAGTAGAATGATGATTGGACCTGTGTAGTCAATAGAGCCTAGAACAAATTGAGCAATGCAAGTCATACTGGAATGCCACTAGCAGATCCTAGAAGCAGTTCATCACTCCCAATAACAGTTTTGGAAAAAACAACAGAAATGGAAAATAAATGAAGGAGAAATAATAGAAGAAATATTGAATTACCTGACAGTCATTATCAAAAAAAAGTGCCTACACATAATTTTTTCCTTTTCTTTTTCCTTTTCCCATTGCAAGGCAATGGGAGTAAGTGACTTGCCCAAGGTCCCACAGCTAGGTAATTATCAAGTGTCTGAGGCCAGATTTGAACTCACGACTCCAGGGCAGTGCTCTATCCTGCACTACCTGCCTGCCCCCTACATATCATTTTACAAGAAACTAACAAGAAAATTGCCCTGATATCCTCAAAGTGGAGGATAAAACAGAAGTCAAAAGAATTTAGTGATCATTTCCAGAAGGAAGTCTCAAAAGGAAAGTCCAGAAATGTTATAGCCAAATTCCAGAGATCCTAGGTCAAATAGAAAATATTGCAAAAAGAAAAAATTCAAATATTGTTGAGCCACAGCCAAGAAAAATCTAAATGTAGCAGCTTCTGCATTAAAGGATTGGAGAGTTTGGAATATGATATTCTGAAGAGAAGAGTTAGAATTACAACCAAAAACCATCTGCCCAGAAAAGCTGAGTATAATTTTTCAAGCATTCTTGATAAAAACTAGAATAGAAAAAATTGACTTTCAAATATCTCAGGGGAAATATAAAAAAGTTACACAAGAAAGAAAAAACATAAGGGATTTGGTATGATTAAACTGTTTGAACTCCGAGGTACAATCTCACACCTCTCAGAGTAGCCAATATGACTAAAAAAGAAAATGATCAGTGTTGGAGAGATGTTGGAAAACTGGGACACTAATGTATTGCTGGTGGAGTTGTGAACTGGTACAACCTTTCAAGAGAACAATTTGTTATTACAACCAAAGGGCAATAAATTGTGCATACCCTTTGATCCAGCAATACCATTACTAGAGGGGCAACTAACTGACACAGCAGTTAGAGCACTGGTCCTGGAGTCAGGAGGACTTGAGTTCAAATCTAGATTCAGATACTTAATAATCACCCAGCTGTGTGACCTTGGGCAAGCCACTTAATCCTCCCTCCTCCACTGCCTTACAAAAACAAAAAGAGCTATAATACTATTACTAGGTCTATATCCCAAAGTAATCACAAAAAAGGATAAAAAATCCACATGTACAAAAATATTTGCAGTGACTTTTTTCATAGTGGCAAAAATTTAGGGGAGCCCCATCAACTGCAGAATGGTCAAACAAATTGTGGCATATAAACGTGATCAAAGACTATTGTTCTATATGAAAACATGAGGGATAGGACTTCAGAATACCCTCAAAAGACTTGCATGAACTGATGCTGATGGAAATAAGTGAACTAGAGAAACATTATACACTCTAATAACAACATTGGGTGATGATCGATGATCAACCATGATGGACTTGTTCATTTCAGACAATTCTAAAAGATTCATGATGGAAATTACCTTCCCCATCTAGAGAAGGAACTGTGGAGTTTAAATGCAGATCAAAGTTTACTAACTTCAATTTTAAAAAGTTTTCTTATGTATTATGTTATGTGAGCTTACCCAATCATTCTGCAGAATAATTTGGAACTATGCCTCAAAGGGTATGGAACTACTATCAAGAAACAGCATTACTAGGTCAGTATCTCAAATAGATTTAAAAAAAGGGAAAGAGGTCTCTCTCTCTCTCTCTCTCTCTCTCTCTCTCTCTCTCTCTCTCTCTCTCTCTATATATATATATATATATATATATATATATATATATATATGGGATATCTTTTTGTGGAAGGCAAAGAATTGGAAATTGAGGGGATGGTTGTCAATTGGGTACTGACTGGACACTTTGTGTTATTTGATTGTTATGGAATACTTATTTGCCATAAGAAATAATGATCTAGATGATTTTCAGAGAAACTAGGAAATATGTATGCTTTATGAACTGATATACAGTGAAATGAGTAGAACTAGGAGAATAAGGTACATACTTAACAGCAATACTAGACAATATAAACAATTCAAGACAATTTCAAAATATTTAAGATAAAAAAATTGCTATCCAAGTCCAGAGGAAGCTGGATATAATCTGAACACAAATCAAAGCAAACTTCATTTTCTTTTTTTCTTCTTTTTGAATATTTTGGTCTGTATTTTCTCTCACAGCATGACTAATATGGAAATATGTTTTGCAAGTCAAAATGTGTAAGATGTGTAATCTGTATCAAATTGCTTCCCTTCTCCATGATAAGGGGCCAGACATGTGGTGGGAGAGGGAGATAATTTAAAAGTCAAAATTAAAAAAAAGTTTGAAATTATTTTACATATAATTGAAAGATATTAATTTTTTAAAAAATAATGATCTTGGGTAGGCACCCAGTTAAAGAACAGTTTGCATGAAAAAGTTTGGGTTATTTTAGCAGACTGGAAGCTCAATATGAGTCAACACTGCAATTTAGCAGCAAAAAAGTTAATGCGATCTTGGCTTATTGTAAAGTAATAAATTTAAGGATAAGCTTATAATATGCTATTATATTCAGCCCACAGCTGGAGTTTTCTTTTTCATCTAAACAATGTTATCAAGAATGGATAATCATTTTGAAAAAAATATATATGGCAAAGTACAACCAAAGGATCAAACTTGGCCCTTCCTGTTTTGATAGTCACAAGCTAAATATGTTTTGAAAATTTTAAAATACATTAAAACTTTATTTTAAAATGTAAGGATCATTTTTAACCTAGTGAGGGGACTAGTTCATCCACATCTGGTTTAGAGAGCATCTTGAGGTAATGAATCAGAATATTGAATCTATTTGTGGGTGGGAAGGGAGGGTGGAAGGAAGTTTTGTAACTTAAAAATATACATATGCATATGGGTGAAAATAAATAAATAAGTTTAAAGAAAAAAGTAAGGAAAAGATCAGTTGAAGGAATTTATTTTTAGTTAGGAGAATAAAACGATTCCGAGAGGTATGATTGCTTTCTTCTAGTATTTGAAAGAGGATAATGTCAAAAAGGGATTAGATTTGCTCTTTAGATCCTAGGCAGAAAGGTAGTAGCTATCATCACTTGCATTGGAGTAAAAGAAATTCGAGTGTCAAAGTTGAAAGGAGGAATATTTAGGATTGAGATAAAGAAAACATGCTAATAATTAGAGCTATTCCCAAAGTGGAATGTGCTGAGAGCAATGTGCTGCTGAGCTATTTCTTGATCACTGGTGGTCTTCCAATAAAAGTTGGATGAATACTTTGTTGGTTGCATTGTAATGGAGTTTTTCTTTTTTTCTTTTTAGGTATAAGTTGAACTTCATGGCTAGTTCTTTCCATCTTGTATTTCTTTAATTCTGTGTAAATAGTGATAGTGTGAAAATATCTAGATTCAAGCTCTGTCACTGACATATAAGAATTAGGAAGAAACATATAGTATGAGATATAGCAGAATTATTATAGATAATATTTTTATTATATATATTATATATATATATATATTAAACATTTCTTATTATAGATAACATTTTTTATAGTCTTTGGTCTTTGTTCAAACTCCACAATTCTTTCTCAGGATACAGATGGTATTCTTTATTGCAGACATCCCAAAATTGTGCTTGATTGTTGCCTTGATTAAGGTTGATCATCACTCCCATGTTGCTGTTAGGGTATAAAATGTTCTGGTTCTGCTCATTTTGCTCAGCATCAGTTCATGCAAATCCTTCCAGGCTTCCCTGAATTCCCAATCCCTCCTGGTTTCTAATAGAAACAATAGTGCTCCATCACATACATACATATACCACAGTTTGTTTAACCATTCTCCAATTGATGGATATTCCCTCAGTTTTCATTTCTTTGCCACCACAAACAGAGGTTCTATGAACATTTTTGTATAGGTGATGTTTTTAGCCTTTTTTCACAACCTCTGCAGGGTATATAGTGGTATTTCTGGATCAAAGGATATGCACATTTTTGTTGCCTTTTGGGCATAATTCCAAATTGCTCTCCAGAAAGGTTGGATGACTTCACAGCTCCACCAACAATGTATTATTGTCCCAGATTTGCCATATCCCTTCCAACATTATCCATTGTCCTTTTTGCTCATATTGGCCAGTCTGAGAGGTGTGAGGTGGTACCTCAGAGATGTTTCAATGTGAATTTCTCTATTAATTAGTGATTTAGAGCAATTTTTCATGTGACTATGTATTGCTTTGAGTTCTTCATCTGTAAATTGCCTTTTCATATCCTTTGACCATTTGTCAATTGGGGAATGGCTTGTCTTTTTTTTAAAAGAATTTTGACTCAGTTCTCTGTATAGTTTAGAGATGAGTCCTTTGTCAGAAACACTAGTCATAAAAATTGTTTCCCAATTCACTACAATTCTTTTGATCTTGGTTACAGTGGTTTTGACTGTGCAAAAGCTTTTTTTAATTTAATGTAATCAAAATTATCTAGTTTATAATTCTGCTATATCTTATATATTTCTTCCCTACGGATATGATTTCTTTCTCATCACATTCAACTTAGATCAATGCATACTACGGGGACAACATAAAAGCTAATAGATTGCCTTCTGTGGGGGATGGGGGACGGAAGTAAGATTGGGGGGGAAATTTGTAAAACTCAAAATAAATAGACCCTTTCTAAAATTAAAAAAAAAAGAATTATGGAGTGGCTAGGGGGTGCAGTGCAGAGAGCACTGGCCCTGGAGTCAGGAGTACTTGAGTTCAAATCCAGCCTCAGACACTAATAATTACCTAGCTGTGTGGCCTTGGGCAAGCCACTTAACCCCATTTGCCTTGCAAAAAAACTAAAATATTAGAATTAGGAGACTACAAGAAAGTCAGTATAGTTCTCTTTACTTTGGAAAATTCAGTAAGTTAGAATTGAGCAATTTTTCTCAGTGAAAGAGCCATACTCAAAAGCTTATCTACACTGTGAAAATTGTCCTGGGGTTATGCAACATAACTAAAATTCAGTTTTTTTTATGGTTTTCTTTCTCTGTTCTTTTCCACTTCTTTGAGGAGAAATACTATAAATGAATATAGTATTTCTTAATTATTGAAATTAGTCTCTATTATTAAAACATTTTTAACAGAAATATAAATTGTTCTTTAATATGGAGAGATTCCACTTGTAAATTCGATGGAGTTTTGGGGGTTTTTTTTGGTTAGTTTTGTAGTTCATTTTTATTTGCCCATTTTTTTCCTGTTTGAAGTAATATTTTTATCTCTAGTCCTCTTTGGTTAAATCAGATATTTATATTTTGTTACATAATTATCCATTTCCTTTAAATATTCATTTTTCTTTATCATCTCTGTGGTAAATTTAATTTGGACCCTTTTTATTTCGACAATTTGACTTCTCTTTCTCAATTTAGTTAATAATTTATTGATTGTGTTAGACTTCAGAAAGTCAAAGTTTAGTATTGTTTTTCATCTTTAATTTTTTACATTTCAATTTTACACTTAACCCCATTGCCTTAAATAAATAAAATTTAAAAAGAGAAAATATATTTCAATTTTATCTATTCTCTTATTTTCAAATTTTCTTCTTTTGTGAATGTTGCTTAGTGTTCAATAAATTTTGATTTATATTTTAAAAATTAAATTCATTAAGTTTTCTGTTTTGTTATTTTATACTTTTAGAGACAGGATTTTTTCCTTGGATGTATTGGACAATATACAAAACAATTTTTGGTTTATTTTCTCATGGTTATAATTTCTTTTTAACTACTTTTGTCTGCTTTTTAAAAAAAATCATTTATTTTCCTTTATTAGACTGTAAGAACCTTAAGAACAGTGATCACCTTTTGCATTTTTTATGCTCTTAAAGTGTTTTGCACAGTGGCTGGCACATAGTCAGCCCCTAATAGAAGTCATTTTATTAATTGATGTTATAATTAAGTCTTTTTTTTAGGTTTTTGCAAGGCAAATGGAGTTAAGAGGCTTGCCCAAGGCCACACAGCTAGGTAATTATTAAGTGTCTGAGGCTGGATTTGAACTCAGGTACTCCTGACTCCAGGGTCAGTTCTCTATCCACTGCACCACCTAGCCACTCCTTATAATTTAGTCTTAACTGAAATTTGTAACCTTTTTTATGTTTCTTCTATTAAGTGCTATCTTTATGGTTTGCGATCTATAAAGGAAGTTTAATATTGCTTTTTTACAATGAAGACTAATTCTTTCTATGCCAATTGTCAACTCGGAGAAATAATTTCCCTTTGTTTTTGTGTTACTCTCTATCATTTCATTCATGAATTTCTATATTATGTTGTTTTTTGTTTATATATGTATACTAATTTTCTAATGTGTCAGTAATAAAATACACTTGATCTATTTATCTCTCTGTGATGTGAATTTTGATGATTACACTCTCTTAAATAATGATCAAGCTTTTATTTTCAAGAAACACTTGATAGACTAAATTTTTTCTAGTTAATTATTTTCATTTATATGCAGCATGCTTCTTATATGGAGGAAATGATTGGGTTTTATTTTCTTATCCATTTTACTATTGTTATTACTTTTTTGAGAATTAATTTCCATTTGAAATTATACTTATTAGATTCTATTTTCCTCCTTTCAAGAGCTGTTCTCACAGCTACTTTTCATGTAGCGCACCTCGATACTGAGATTATATTCCTTGAAGTATTTTCTTCCTAGACTGTTCCAAGGTCTGACAAGTTAGCTTTTCATTGTTTATCAAGGGTGTGGTCCATTCTTGATCAACCAAAAGTTGACTGTTCTCATTCTACCTTCACACTTGGTAAAGAGTTAACATTTTGTAGATATCTATTTGTATTTTAACTTATTATCTCTGCTTTATGCTCTCTGTGATATCATTAACGGGGATGATGGGGGAGGAGACAGTATCAATCGTTCTCTTTAGCATTTCTGCTTTTTGTCTCAGGTCTTTGATCTGTTTGACCTTTCCTACACACCTGTGCATGTTTCTCATGTATTCATTACTTTGAGGCCTAGCGATATCCTATTGGGTCCTAGTTTTGTGGAAGTTCTGTGGGGAAAAGTCAATAAATATATTTATACTCCCTATTGCCATGACTACTCCCTTACGTTCTTTCCTCTCACTTTTGTTAGGATGTAGGAGAAATTTCACGATTCATCAAAATATATGGAGGAAGAACCATGAGAGAGTTGGGACCAGAACATAGACTGGACCAAAACCCAAACCAAACCAAACAAAAAAAGCCAAAAACCAAGGAAGTCAAGAATCTACATAGTGTCAGAAATTGCCCAGGGATCAAATAAAAGATCTGACTAAGGCACCATAAAAACTAATGTGCTATTTTTCTACATATAGAAAGGCACAATTTCCAGATAAAATATAGACTAAAGAAGCAGTGATCTCATTATGTTCTTTCCTGCTTAGATCACATCCATTCTGGGTTCCATATTTTAAGCAGGTTCTTTATACATTGTAGATCATCAAGAGGAGGATACCCAAAATGGCGATGGGTAACAAGTTCATGGATTGAAGGAAGAAAGGATTTTTATCTTGGACATGACCAGACATTTGGGCAGGGGGAAGTTGAGTTGTTTTCAATTACTTGAAAGGTGGCTACCCCAAAAAAGGATTAGAATGATTTTTCTTGAGTCAAGAGAACAAAATATATGAATAGGAGTAGCAGAGTAGAATATTTTACTTAGAGGTTAGGAAAGCTTCCTAAATAATAAATATACACAAAAGGGAATGAGTGTTATGGGGTGTGGGTGTTAGTGGTTTTTCTCTCATTGAATCTCTTTAAGTAAATTCTAGATTGCTAGTTTTTTAACTATTTTGTAGGAATTCTTCCATCTGCCCTAAAGTGTCTTTCATGGATGCTGAGAGATTTTCACATCCTGCTGTCTCCAGTCCTAGATATCAAGAAGAACAAGACCTTCCTCTACCAAGGAGTTTTTCACTTCTTGTTACCAGTCAGACATCACAATCAAAATCACAATGATGAATGACCTTGCCTTTGACCTCAGACTTTCATCTACTGCACCTGGTCCTTGGGGACAGAGGAAGAGATACATAAATAGGGAATGTGACCTCTATCTCTTGCTGCACCATTTCCAGCCAAATCTCCAGACTTCAGAGGAAAGAGGAATGTGAATTGGGATCTCTTTTAATTATTTCCTGTTTTTCCCATAGTTAAATTACTTATATCTTTTTGTTTGATTCTTTTTTCCATTAGATTATGAGTTCCTTGAGATCAGAAACTGTCCTTTATCTCTTGTTGTATTCATGGGATCAGACATATATGGACAAGATTATCACTGAATTTCTAGTTTGTGGGCTTCTGGGATTAATGGACACTTTCATGAACATTAGGGAGTTCAATGATTGCTTGTTTAATTTCTTTTTCTGAGATAGGGTTGCTTAGGTATTTAATCTCTTCTTCATTTAACCTGGGCAACTTATATTTTTGTAAATATTCATCAATTTCACTTAGATTATTAAATTTATTGGCATAGAGTTAGGCAAAATAATTTCAAATTATTACTTTAATTTCCTCCTCATTGATGGTGAGTTCTCCTTTTTCATTTACGATACTAGCAATTTGGTTTTCTTCTTTCTTTTTTTAAATCAAATTGACCAAAGGTTTATCACTTTATTGGTTTTTTCATAATACCAACATTTGGTTTTATTTATTAATTCAATACTTTTTTTGCTTTCGATTTTATTGATTTCTCCTTTAATTTTTAGAATTTCTAATTTGGTATTTAATTGGGGATTTTTGATTTGTTCTTTCTCTAATTTTTTTAGTTGCATTTTTAGTTCATTGATTTCCTCTTTCTCCAATTTATTCATGTAAGCATTTAGAGCTATAGTATATCCCCTGAGAGTCACTTTGAATGAATCCCATAAGTTTTGGTATTTTGTTTCATTATTATCATTATCTAGGATAAAATGGTTAATTCTTTCTATAATTTGTTTTTTGGTGCACTCATTTTTCAAAATGAGGTTATTCAGTTTCCAATTTGTTCTGGGTCTATATCTCCTTGGTCCAGTATTGCATATGACTTTTATTGCATTGTGATCTGAGAAAGATGTATTCACTATTTCTGCCTTTCTGCAGTTGATCATTAGGTTTTTATGTCCTAGTACATAGTCAATTTTTGTATAAGTTCCATGTACTGCAGAGAAAAAGGTATATTCCTTTCTATCCCCGTCCAGTTTCCTCCATAAGTCTACCATATCTAATTTTTCTAACAATCTATTTACCTCCTTAACTTCTTTCTCATTTATTTTATGATTTGATTTATCTAGATCTTAGAGGGGGATGTTGGGGTCTCCCACTAGTAGAGTTTTGCTGTCTATGTCTTCCTGTAGTTCTTTCAGCTTCTCCTCTAAGAATTTGGGTGCTGTCCCACTGGGTGCATATATATTCAGTGTTGAACTGACTTTATTGTCTATGGTACCTTTTAGGAGTATAAAGTTTCCTTCCTTATCTCTTTTAATGCTATCTATTTTTGCTGCTGCTTTGTCTGAGATAAGGCTTGCTACCCCTCCTTTTTTTACTTCAGCTGAAGCAAAATATATTTTGCTCCAACCTTTTACCTTTACTCTATATGTATCTCTCTGCTTCAAATGAGTTTCTTGTAAGCAGCATATTGTAGGATTCTGGTTTTTAATCCACTCTGCTATCTGCTTATGTTTTAAGGGAGAGTTCATTCCATTCACATTCAAAGTTATGATTACTAATTCTTTATTGCCCTCCATGCTATCTTCCCTGTTTGCATTTTTGCCCCTTCCTCCCTTATCCATATTGCCAATTATTTTGTTTCTGAATACCACCCCTTTCAGTATATATGCCCTCCTATATCATACCCTCCCCTTTCTTTCCCCTTTCCCTTTTACCCTTTTCTCTTCCCTTCCTTTTATTCCCCCCTTTTCCCCCCGCTCCCCTTCCCTTTCTCCATCCCCCTCTCCACTTTCCCCCTTTTAATACTTGAAAGTTTAGATGTTTTATTAGTTAACTGAGTATGTATAGGTTGACTTTATGCCAAGTCTGATGAGAAGAAGATTCAGGTATTTCTCCTCTGCTCCCTTCTTCTGCTCTATTGCCATAGGTTTTTTGTACCTCTTAGTGTAATGAGATTTACCCCATTCACTCCCCTCCCTCCTCCAATCTCTTTCCTGTCCCCCCTTTTAAGGAGGTAGTGTTTTTTAGATCATTCTAAGTTATAGAAAATTCTGAGTGTCTGTCCCTTCTAGTGCAGTATATTCTATTGAATAGAGTCAAAATTCCTGAGAATTATTAGAATCTTTCTCCCAAGTTGGGTTAAAGCCAGTTATATCTCTTTAGATAGCAGTCTCATGGATAGGTCATGAATGTCCTTCATTTCTGGCTAGGTATAGTCTCTCTGTTAGAGTTACAGTTCTCAAGATTTATGAGAATCTTTCCCCCCATGCTGCAATATAGCCAGTTTCAACTTACTGGACAGCAGTTTTTTCCTTTTACTGCCCCCTTGTTGTTGTTGTTGTTTTTTTTTTTTTTTCCCCTTTTCATGTGTTTCTTGAACCTCCTGTTTGATGTCCAAATTTTCTGTTTAGCTCTGGTCTTTTCATCAGAAATTTTTGGAATTCTTCCATTTCGTTAAATGTCCATCTTTTTCCCTGGAAGAGAAGGCTCAGCTTTGTGAGAAAGTAGATTCTTGGCTGCATTTCAAGGTCCCTTGCTTTTCGAAATATCTCGTTCCCTGCCCTTCCATCCCTTAATGTTGATGCAACCAGTTCCTGGATGATCCTTACTGTGGCTCCTTGATATTTAATTTCTTTGTGGCTGCTTGCAGGATTTTCTCTTTTATCTGATAGTTCTGGAGTTTGGCCACAACATTCCTTGATATTTTCATTTTACGATCTTTTTCTGGTGGGGACTGATGTTCTCTTTCAACAACTACTTTGTCTTCCAATTCCTTGATATCAGGGCAGTTTTCCATCACTAGATCCTGTAATATTAAGTCCAGGCTTTTTTTTTCTTCAGTGTTTTCAGGAAGTCCTATAATTGTCAGGTTGCCCTTCCTCGATTTGTTCTCGAGGTCAGTGGTTTTGTTGATGGGGTATTTTACATTTTCTTCTATTTTTTTCTATTTTTTGATTTTGTTTAACTGACTCTTGCTGTCTCATGCATTAGATTCTGTAGAGTCCATTCATTTTTTGGGGGGGGAGGAAGTTTTCTTCATTAACCTTTTGCAACTCCTTTTCCAAGTGGTCAATTCTACTTTTGAAAGAGCTTTCCATTTAACCAATTGAAGTTTTGAGAGAATTATTTTCTTTTTGCATTTGCCCAATTGAGGATCTGTGAGAATTATTCTCATTTTGTATTTGTCCAATTGTATTTTCTAAGGTTTTGTTTTCCTGTTGCAAGGTATTAATTGTCTCTCCCAAATTTTTAAGCTCCTTCCGGATTTCTTCGAGGAAGTGTTTCTGTGCTGAAGACCAGATTGTATTCTCCTCAGAGCTTCCAGGTCTCTCTGAGTTAGGGTCTTTCCCTTCCAAGAATTTTTCTGTGGATCCACCTTTCTGCTGACTCGCGGCTTGGGATGCTAAAAGCTTTACTCCCTGAGTGCAGTTTCTCTGGCTGGCCAGTAGGAGGTGCTGGTTGCTTTCTCTGGAGTGTTTGTGACCTTGATTGAGTCCTTCTCCCTTTTCTTGAAGGGAGGGGGTTGGAGCTATTGATTCTTTTGCCTTCAATCAATGGTGCTCTTTACCCTGACCTGAGAGCATTCCTCAGGCCAGCTGGTTCTTCTGCTCACACACCTGGGCCTGAGGCAGAAGTAGCTTGCATTTATTTACTCTGGGAAGAAGTCTGAGCTGTAAAGGGACTGTGTTCCTCAGACCAGAGGAGTCCAGGGATGGTGTCTGCACCTCTCCTGCTCTGGAACTCTGCCCCCAGCCCTGTCCCCAAGCTCCCGGGGGACAGCCCCAACACCAGTGCCTCTGCTCCCTAGCTGACTCATGCCTCTGCTGTCCAGCCCCACCCTGATCCAGCTCTCAGGCCCTCAGACTTGGGGCTCCAATTCAGCTGCTAATCAGGCTGATCAGGGGCTGATCCGCCCTCTGGGCCCAGACTCACCCACCTGAATTTGGCCAGAGCTGCTGCTGGAGACAAATTCTGAGGTAGATGTTCTTTCTCCTGGCTTTTCTTTCTGTGTTTGTGGGTCGGATTCTTTTAAGAGGTTTGTTTCATGTGATAGATGGGGAAGAGATCAGGAGACTTTAGAACTGTGCCTGTCTTCTCTCCGCCATCTTGGCCAGAAGTCTATGATTATATTTTTAGCAAGCTTCACTACTTGAGGAAATAAATTCCCTAAATTCTTTGCACATTTTATCAAATAGTACTTTATTTTTTTTCTAAGCTAAGAAGTCTCATATTTTTGCTGTCATGGCTGATCATGTAGAAGAAGGATTAAATGTTTCTTTCTTAGTTTAAGAGGGCAGACCTCAGACCAAGAGGTAGAAGTGACAGACAGTCTCGTTTTATACCTATATAAGGAAGATTTTCCTAATAATGAGAACTATTCAAGATACAGTATATGTGTTTATGATATAGTGAGTTATCTGTTTCTGGAGGCATCAAAATGGAACTTTAGATCCCCTTGTTAGGATAATGGAGAAAACAGTTAACACTAAATCACTTCTGTTCTCTTAAAACTTGTCTACTCCTCTCCTGGTTTCTTCCCTCATTCTCTTCTGGTCATTGATGTCCTTTAGCCTTCTTAAGTTTGGGATTCCCCTTGTAATGAGAGGGCACTACCTTCAGAATCAATCAAGTTGAATTTATCTGTTATTTATTCTTCATGTAATATGCAGCAGGGCATTTTCTGAGCTTCATTTTCTTCATTTGTAAGGAGGAAGGAAGAAGTTGAAGCAAACCAATTCTAGGATTCTTTATTGTTATAGTTCCAGGGTGTTTTATTTGCTTTTAAATGTTTTTTGTTTCATGGTGATTCAAATTTTATCATATCTACAGTTTGCTAAGAAACTGTCAAAAAATTTTGAAAGACCAAGGAGATTTTGGCCACTGATTGTCTATACCAACATAAATAAATACTCCATTCACTCTCAAATAATTACAGTCAACATAATTTTCCTTCACAGAATCAGAATTTCAGAACTGAGACCACTTAGTACAGCATATACCTGGAAAAAGTATATGGTTCATTTTCTTTTGAAAATTTGAAAATTATATCATCCTTTTTGACTTTTTTGGTACCTTTCCAATTCTTTATATTCTTTCAAAGCTCATTGACAGCTACTCAGCAAGCATATCTGCTAGTTCAGTACTTTAAGATATAATTCATCCCAGTTTATTGACTTGGATTCATCAAAAACATCTAGATGATATTTTATTATGTTGTAGTTATTTAGGACATCAACTTTTAGTATATTTATTCTGTCATTTCAGCTTTTAATATTTTCCTCAGCAGAAAAATTATCAAAATAGTAACAGTGCTGCCTTTTCTCCTTTAGGTATAGTAATCCCATTTTCTCCAGTGAGTGATTTTATTTATTTCCCTCAAATATTGCTTTAAATAGTCACTTTCTCCCCCCTCTTTGAGGTTCATTTTTAACTCTAATACCCATTCTAAGATCTTGTTCACAGTCACCTAACAGCTATCCTCAGAACTATCTCAAGGATTTAATTATTTGCCTCAGTTTTCTATTATCACCTACTGCTACCTTCATACTAAAGAACTTCAATATAGACACTTAGATCTGATTGAACACTCTGACCTCATTGATCTTCAACCTTCTTAATTTCCATAATGTACATCTTCACTCTATTGCCATCCACAGAGATGTCATACTGACATCACTAATAACACATTCACTCACAATCCACTCAAAAGATACTGAATGGTACTGGAGGATGCATATAATCATTCTGACAGGTTCCACTAAAATTTTATATGACCTTATTTCAATTGGAACCTTAGTATTTCACAAGGGCATGCCTTTATGACTTTTCTTATTTTTTAACAGAAAGTTATTCCAAAATGCCTTTTCTCTTGGGTCAGCTAGGTGGTGCAGTGGATAGAGTGCTGGACCTGAAGGCAAGGAGGACCAGAGTTTAAATATGGCCTCATACACTTAATAGTAACCTAGCTGTGTGACCTTGGGCAAGTCATTTAACCTTGCACAACCCCCCCCACCAAAAGACTGAAGTCTTTTCTCTCAGACCTCAGAGATATCAAATATTTCCCTTTTAAAAAGGAACTTATTTTTTCCTATTTTTAAAAAAGAGTTTACATATTGTTAGAATCAATTATACTTTTAAGTATTTGTTAGAATTCATTTGTAAATCCTTGAGTTTTTTTTTTATAGAGAGTTCATTTGTGATTTATTCAATTTATTTTTTTCTAAGACAGGATTTAAATATTCTATTTTCCTCATTGGTTAATTTGGGAAAATTTCATTTTTGTAAATATCCATCTATTTATTTAGATTACAAGTATTATTGATGCATGGGTAAAATAGGTCCTTACAATTACTTTTATTTCCTTTTCATTGTTTTTAAATTTACATTTTCCATCTTTGATGCTGCTAATTTAGTTTTCTTCCTTTTTCAAATCAAATTGGTTAACGGCTTATTTGTTTTATTTTTCAAGCTCTCAGTTTTATTCTTTTAATTCAATTGTTTTTCCTTTCAATTTTGCTAGCATATCCTTTAGTTTTTCAGGATTTTTATTTTTCTGTTTAATTGAAAGGTATTTATTTTGTGGGCTATGATTTCTTAAGTTGCATGCCCAATTAATTGATCTCCTTTTTCTCTCTTTTATTGATGAAAGAATTTAGAGGTACATATACAATTTCCCTATGTACTGCTTTGGCTGCATCACACAAATGTTAATATTTGTTTCATTTTTGCCATTATCTTTAATGAAATTATTGATTGATTCCATGATTTGTTCCTTGACATGGCAATTCTTTTTTTAAAAAATATTTTATTGGTTTTCCAATTATATACAATAGTAGTTTCTGCCTATCATTTGTAAGATTTTGAATTTTACAATTTTTCCCCCACCCTCCCTTCCCTCCCCCCACCCCCACAAAAGGCAGTCTGATATTCTATACATTATTTTTATGCTATCCATTGATCGAAATTGAATGTGTTGAGAGAGAAATCATATCCTTGAGGAGAAAATAAAATATTAGAGATAGCAAAATTATGTTGTATATAAGACACTTTAAAAAAATGAAGGTAATAGACTTTGGTCTTTGTTTAAACTCCACAGTTCTTTCTCTGGATACATGTGGTATTCTCCATCATAAGTACTCTAAAATTTTCTCTTTTTGCATTGATTGGAATGAGCAAGTCCATTAAGGTTGATCATCACTGACATGTCAATTCTTCATGATTACGTCATTTAACTTAAAATTAACTTTTAAACTTTGCTTCAAATGCCTTATATTGAAATTCCCTACTATTTTAGTTTTACTTGAATTTTAACTTAGTATTACTTTAACTCATTTAAATTTTTCTTTAAGAATTTCAATGCTATGCTTTTTATGGTATTTAGGTCCTTAGGATGGATATTACTTTATTTGTTTCTCTTTTTTCAAAATGTAGTTCCCTGAAACCATGATCATTATCTTGACTTCTTTGTTTTAGCATTTTCATCTGACTATATTTCTATACATGACTATTATTTCAGTATAACACATTCTACTTTAGCTTTTTTATTTTACCTCATTTTACCTTATTTAACTTTCTGAAGTGTATTGTTTTTATCAGCCTCACTGAATAAGTTATGGTATATGCTTGTGATGGAATACTTCTGTGCTCTAAAAAATAATGGATAGATTGATTTTAGGAGAACATGGAAAGACTTGCCTAAAACAATGAGGAATGAAAGGAGGATAAAGAGAATATTTGATACAGTAAAAGCAATATTATTTGAAGAATAACTGTGGATGATTATGATTATGAATATTATAAATATTCAAACCAATTACAAAGTATTTAGAGGGAGAGATATTATCTACATGTATACACACACACCATACATTCATGCTTTGTGTGTGTGTGTGTGTGTATGTGTATTCTCACACACACAAAATTGATATTATGCCTACTTTTATCTATCTATGTTTCAAATATTGGCCTTTTCTTACAGTGTGGGGTGGGGAAGGAAGGAACTTAAAAAGTAGCAAAAAATAAATAAAATTTAAAAAGCATTATTATTGGATTATGATCTCCAATCCATTCAATTATTCTTTTCTATCTTGAAAGTTCATCCCTATTCCATTCATAATTATGATCCTTGTATAGTTCTTTGCATCCTATTCTCCTATATTTATTTTTTCTCTTTTCCCTTGCTCTTTTTTTGAGGTTTTCTTTTTTTTTTGCTGCCTTTTAACTAATGCCTTCTTTAATCTATTCCTCCTAATAAATAGTAAGTATCAAATGCTACAATGAATCTTGAAAGATGAAGACTTTTAAAAAGACATCTGGAATTAGGCACATTATTTACAAACTAGGAGCAAGCAGTTTCTGTTGAATAGTTTTCTCTTCCTGGTTTTTTTCCATGCAGTGATAACTGAGGACTAATATTTCTGTAAGAAAGATTCATCTTCCCATAATGCTCAGGCTACTCTATGAGGATCTGCACTAGGATGCAAGACCCTCAAACTTCCTTGTCATCTATACAGACCTGTGGTACTTGGATCTAAGTCAAAATTGTATGCAATCAATAACTATTTCATGTTTTCTCTCACTCCCCCTTTTCTTTCTCCCCTGTTTTTTCTTTCTCTGTATTCTTTTCTTTATTTTTGATATACCTTTCTTATCTCATTCTGCTTCATTAATTCACTAACTTTTAAGTATTTATTCATCATAGAATCACCAAGGATTTGTATTTCATTATTAAGGGAAACCAGTTCAATCATCCTTGTCAAATACTCACAAAGCCCAGGACTTTGCAAATAGGATGCTCTTAATAAATGTTTTCTGATGGGTTCATTCATATGACCATGGGTTTGCTAATAATTCCAGAGAATTGTTTGAATTAATCTTCTTTACATAGCTGTCTACCCCTTCCTAGGATACCCTTCTCCTTAATAATCATCTTATTCAGATGATTCAAAGAATCTCTTAGTGAATCTGGCAAAAGATTATTTTGGAATTTAGAAAATGGAATCCTTCCTTTCTTTGCCTGATTTGAGGGGCAAATTTTCAAGTAAATTCTGCCCTTCTTTCTGGGGCTATTGGTGATATTTCTTTTCTTTCAAGACATTTTGTCTTTTTTCTCTCTTTAATTCATATTTTCCCCTGTAACTTTGATTTACTTATAGGTTTTAATGAATTTAAAGTTTTTGTCTATGAGTTTCTAGTTGTTTTCATAGAATCTAAAATCAGTATTGAAACTAACCTTCTTATTATGTTTTCTAAAATGCTCATTATAGAGATAAGAATCCCAATGAAGAGAGGGAATACAAGTCCCATGGAATAATTTATGCAATCATTGACAATATTTGGATTTGAACCAATGTCTTATCAGATCCAGCACATTTTCTCCTGCAATGGAAAGCTACTGTTTTAATGTTTCCATGCCTTTTTTTGAAATGAGAAATATACTAAGGAGTTCTGTGAATTTTTTTTAATAAACCCTTACTCCATAATCTGCTTGGAAAAATAGAAAAAAAAACTTTAAAAATCTTTTTTATTGTCCTAACAAACCTTTTGTTCTGTATTTACTATTAAATATAAATATATTGTCTTTGTGAAAACAAAAGAAAACAAACAATCAAAACAGCTCCATAGCAATAAATGCTGGGAATTGTGTCTCTTTAGAGAGCAAGGTTTGAAAAAAGAAGGTATTTTAGCACTTCTTTAAGGATTTCACACTCTTAAAGTGGGCTAGAAATACTTGTTGATGGAACTTGAAATTGGAATTCTAAAGTGTTTACAGCTTTGTAGAGAAATTGAGAGTTCAGGAGAAAAGAGAAATAACAGCTAATTGTATATAAAGTTATTTCATAGGAGTAGAATGGGTGCCAAGTACCCTAAAACAATGGAAAAAATAATCAGAACATTTCTATGGGCAAGACCCAGGGATCATTTACTAAATTGGAGGAGAGCAAATTTAATCTATCACTTAGGAATATGACACTGGGATGCAGACCAAAATGACCTCTACTTTTATAGAAAATGATACAATTAAGCTAGCTCATCCTGAGTCTATTGAAATAATATAGTACATTGTGAGGAGGCAATATAAGCATTCAAGAGACCATTTGATACTGTAGATCTGTACCAAAAATGTTTATTGCGAGACTCTGCATTTGTACCTTATTTCAAGAATATAGAGTGGGTGATTGATAATGATGATGTGTGTATGTTTTTGCCAATTTTGATGAGAGTAAGGCTCATTCACTCTGCCTCAACTCATCCTCCTCCCACTCCATTGCAAAAGCTTCTTCTTATGTGAAAGAAATTCTCCCACTCTACCTCCCCCTTTCTCTTTGTCTTAGCATATTGTTTTCTCACTCTTGAATGCCATCTTTTCATATACTATCCCTTCATTTCTACTCCCATCTATGCCTTGTCTATATATGTTTTTTCTAACTGTTCTAGTGAATGAGAAAGTTCATATGAATTATCATTATCCTCTTCCTATGCAGGAACATAAGGAGTTCAACATCATTAAATTTCTTATGATTTACTTTTCCTATTTATCTTTTTTAATGTTTCACTTAAGTCCCTTATTTGAAAATTAAATTTTCTGTTCAATTTTGATCTTTTCCTCAGGAAAGTTTTCAAATCCCCTATTTCATTGAATGTTCATCTTTTTTCCTGAAAGATTATATTCAATTTTGCTGGGTAGTTGATTCTTGTTTGTAATTGACCTCTGAAATATCATATTCCAAGCCTTATGATCCCTTAATTTAGAAGTTGATCAATCTTGTGTAATCCTGATGGTGATTTCACTCTAATTGAATTGTTTCTCTCTGATTGCTTCTAATATTTTCTCCTTGACCTGGGAGCTCTGAAATTTGACTATAATACTCCTGGGAGTTTTCATTTTGGGATCTCTTTCAGAAGATAGGTGGATTCTTTCAATTTCTATTTTATTTTCTGCTGCATGAATATCAAAAGAGTTTTCCTTGATAATTCCTTGAAAGATGATATCTAGGTTCTTTTTTTGATCATGACATTCAGGCAATCCAAAATTTTTGAAATTATATATTCTGGATCTGTTTCCAGTTCAGTTATTTTTCTAATGAGATATTTCATGTTTTCTTCCAGTTTTTAATTCTTTTGGTTTTGTTTTATTGTTTCTTGATTTCTAACAAAGTCATAGCTTTCCTTTGCTCAATTCTATATTTTAAGCAATTATGTTCTTCAGTGAGTTTTTATATTTCCTTTTCCATGTGGTCAATTCTGCTTTTTTTTTTAATAGTGTTCTTCTCCAAACTGGCTTTTTGAACCTCTTTTTTCATTTGGTCCAGTCTAGCTTTTAAGATGTTATTTTCTTCAATATTTTTTTGGCTCCTTCACTAAGCTGCATCACTCTCATTCCTCTTCTCAATTTTTTTCTACCTCCATTACTTGATTTTCAAAATCTCTTTTTTCAGTTTTTCCATGACCTGAGAGCAATTTATTTTTTTCTTAAAGGCTTTGGATGTAAGAGCTTTGACTTTGTAATCTTTTTTCTGTGTGTGTGTGTGTGTGTATGCTGTTTGCTCATTACCCTCTGTTAAAGTGTGGCTCTGCTTCCAGATTGGAGGGGGTACTTTCCTAAATTATTTTCAGAGATGCTTCTAGGGACTTGCATGTTTTCAGTTCTTCCATGGTGGTATGATCTAAGGAGAGGTGCGTACTACTCTCCTGACCTGTGTTCTGGTCTGTAGGTGACCACAAGACTTCTTTCTGTCCTGGAATTAAAAAGAGACTCCCGGCTTTACCAGGCTAGCAAGGTCAATTGGGTTAATGTCCCTCTTCTTCCTGTAATTTAATTTGGGATTGCAACCCAGATTTACAACTCAGAGTATGGGCAAAGCAATGGAATTCTAACTTAGTGATAGCAATGAGAACCCTGTAGCTTCCTTCTGATTTCCTTACCATCGATTGACTGGGAGTTCCAGAAGCAGCTTCCCCTGCAGATTCAGTGGCTGGCAAGAATTGCTCCTGGTCCACTGGGGCCTAATCTGCATTACTGAGACCTGTATTGGATTGTGCTCTACTCTCATGATGATGTAGCAGAATTTTCCTGTTAAACTTCCAAGTTTTTCTTGGCAATCTCTGGGTTGAAGTCTGGAAACTGCCACTACCATCACTGACCCAGTAGTCTCACTTCCTGCTCTTGCGTGACTTGAGCCAGTTCGAGGCTCATACTGTTTTGCACATTTCTTACATCCTGGTGCAAAAGACCCGTCCTGTCAGTCATCCCAATTGTCTTGGGCTGGAAAATTGTTTCACTCAATCTTTTTTGTGGGTTCTGCCACTCTTGAATGTTAGAGTCTTTATTTAGAGGTATTTGGAATGGTTTAGAGGACAGCTCTGGTGAGTCCCTGCCTTTACTCCTCCATCTTGGCTTTGCCTCTCTAAAAGACTCTTAAAGAAGTCAATAGCACAGAAAAGTTTAAAAATCTCTAACTTGATCTAACATTTATTTTACAGACATGGAAACTGGATATTCAATATCATGTACTTTATACGTATCAAGCATAAGATTTTTATGTAGATCTGTTGCCTCAAAAAGTCAGTTCTCTTGCCATTGTCCCATGCTATTCTGTCTCTCTTCCTTTTGTGGTGGCATCACAGTCCTATAAATTCTTTCTCTGATACTCTTCAGCACAAAAAAGTGATTCTGGGTTTGAAACAACTAGTTCCTAAGCCAATTCAAATGAAGAGAAAGCTCTGATAAGTTCTCTCAAGTAAGAATAGTTTTGAGTACAGACCCAGTGATGAATATCTGGGTAACTGGTGTCACAAAAGTCTCCTCAAATTGACTTTCGATTTATAACTTTTGATTCCCTTTAAATGGCATTTTTTTAAGGTTTTTGCAAGGCAATGGGGTTAAGTGGCTTGCCCAAGACCACACAGCTAGGTAATTATTAAGTGTCCAAGAACGGATTTGAACCCAGGTACTCCTGACTCCAGGGCCGGTGCTTTATCCATTGCCCCACCTAGCTGTTCCAAATTGCATCTTTTGAAAATTGTTTAAGGTATAGAAAAGTTATGATCTATGTCAGTGAAGAGAGGGCTTATGTTGTTGCTGTTGTTTGTCCTTTGTTCTTCAAGATGACTATCACATAAGGATCATGATGACTTGTAAGTGAATTGGGTTTAAGTGAGCTGTTGCTATGCTAAGTTACCATTCTGACTTTCTCCCCTGGAACAATTCTGAGTCCAGTGGCAAGATATAGAGTAGTATGGCTGGAGATGGTCCTCAATGCAGTGAGGCAAATTGGTCTTTTTAATCTAGAGTCTTTCCCAAGTCTCAGTTTGACTCAGGAAATACTTATTAGTGATCAAGGCTAGGTAAGAAATGAGGCAAAGAATGGCTTCTTTGACCTAATCAAAAAAAAAAAATCAATCTTAGAGGGGAAGAACCTGTGGGTTTCTGGCAAAAACAAAAACAATTTCTAATTACATTCATTCAGGGCTCAAAATGGAACTTGGGCAGAGTGCTATAATTGATCAATCAATGAAAACCAGAGTGGTTTGATTTAAGGCATGGTCCTTAAGAAAGAAATCTAGCCAATAAAGTTCAAGATAGCTTGCAAGATTTCAGCAAGCAAAATTTACATCCTTTGGGCAAAAGTACCTGCATTGGGGTGGTTAGGTGGCACAATGGATAGAGCATTGGAGTCAGGAAAATCTGAGTTTAAAAGTGGCCTCAGACACTTAATAATTACCTAGCTGAGCTGTGTGGCTTTGGGCAAGCCACTTAACTCCATTGCCTTGAGGGAAAAAAAAAAGTACCTGCAGGTGAGGATATGCTATCTTATGTAAGGGATAGGGTATCTTTTTCCTGCCAAGGACCATTTGGATATTTAGAAAAATATTCACAGACTATATTTAGTCAAATATTTAATTAATTGCCCCTAAAAAGCTGCTAGATTTATTAAATTTCAAGCAAACATGCAGTTGCCTTAGCAATGCCACACCAATATAGCCCACAGACAGGAGGTTTCTCCCCTCCCTATGTGGATAGAGTGAGAGGAAGGATAGAAGAAGAGACAAGAGGAAAGGAAAGGATATGATTAAGTTTCCAGCATATGGAAAGTATGTGGGCAGGTTGAGAAGATAGAAGCTTAAGGGGGGAAAAGTTCTTCAGTTAATGCAAACATTTAATAAATACTAACATGTTTGAGGTTTGACAGTTGGAGTGGTGGATACATGATCAACTTTGGAATCAGGAATACCTAGGTTGAAATTTATATTCTGAGAAATTGGACTGTGACCACTGGCAAATCATTTAACCTCTTATTGCCTAGGGCAAGTCTTTTTAGGTTATAAAATTGAACAATAGCCATGAATCTGCTTTGGTAGAAGCAATTTCCTCTTTGGGTACCCATACTCATGCAATCACAAGTCCAATGTAATTTTAAAAAGTTTTTGATAGGCAGTTTTATATAAAGAAACAAAACAAAATAATAAACAACCTCAACATGTGAGATTTTTAACAATGGTGATCTCCAAAGTCTTCAGAGGTTAATGAAACTGATATTTCGGTAAATCCCAAGTGCTTTTTCCTATGATTTTTATTAAAAGTAATGAATTTCTGTGTTGGTTAACTAAAGTCTTTTGTTTTAAATCTTTATTTCCTGTCAACTTCTTCTTAGTTTATACTTAGGATAAAGTTCTTATCCATTCAGTCTAGCTTTTTTATTTTATTTTTTTATATGGCCAACTAGAAAAAATAAATTTATTAAGATATCTTAACAAAATGGCACACCTCCCTCATGGTGGGAGAGAGAGGAGCAAGGAAATCCCAAAATGAAAGGTCTTTTATGCACTTTGAAAGACTTTGTTCCTGCCCCATCATGCCATTCATAGGCTGGAGTGACAATCTAAGTGATACATTGGTCCCTATACAGTTCCCCTGCCCTGCTCATTATACTAATGAGCAGGAACAGCTGGTTCTCTTTGAGCATGTGCAATCAATCAATAAAGATGTATTAGGCACCTATTATATGACAGACATTGTGGTTTACCACAATGGAGATACAAAAAAAAAAAAAAAAAGAAAACAATAGTTCCCTGTCCTCTAAAAGCTTGTAATCTAAAGAGAAAGGCAAGACACAAATAAATATATACTAAAAATATATGGAGGTTAATAGGAAATAATTAACAGACAAAAAAGGCATTAGAAATTCAGATGGGTAGGGGAGGGCTTCCAGTAAAACTGTCATTTTTAGTTGGGATTTAAAGGAAATCAAGGAGGTCTGTAGTCAGAGTAGAGTAAGGAGAGTCAGGCAAGGGTGACAATTGTGAGGAATACCTAGATGTTTGAGTTCTACAAGAATGTGAAAGGAGGATTGTTAGTTTATATGATAAATATCAGTGTCTGCTTATACTGTTGCCTATGGGCAGGTATTGAGTTAAGATAAAAGATTTAGCCTCCATTTGATCAAAAACTGCCCCACCTATGTTTAAGTTAACCTAGACTTCTTTGCACATGCTCAAAGAGAACCAGCTGTTCTTGCTCATTAGTATAATGAGCAGGGCAGGGGAACTGTATAGGGGCCAATGTATCACTTAGATTGTCACTCCAGCCTATGAATGGCATGATGGGGCAGGAACAAAGTCTTTCAAAGTGCATAAAGACCTTTCACTTTAGGATTTCCCTGCTCCTCTCTCCTACCATGAGGGAGGTGTGCTATTTTGTTAAGATATTGTAATAAAAATTTTTTAAATTATTCTGGAGTAAGTATTTATGAGCCATTTATAACACAAAGTGAATGCCCAGAGCCAAGAGATGGAGTGAAATAACTGGAAGGCCATTGTCACTTGAACAAGGAGTGCATGTTGGGCAGTAAGAAAAACAGAAAGAAAAGGTGATAAAAGTTATAAGGTCATAAGGGGCTTTGAATATCAAATAAAACACTTTGCTTTTGTTCCTGGAAGTAAACAGGAAGTCACTTGAGTTTATTGAGTTGGGACTAGCATGATAAAACCTGAGCTTTAGGAAAAATACAACTTAAGCAGATGAGTGGAGGAGGGATTGGAGTGAGGAGATTGTTGACCAATCAGGAAGACCCATCATTGGTAAAATAATGCAATAGTTCAGGCATTAGGTGAGGAGGACTGAACTAGAGTGGTGGCAGTATCAGAGGAAAGGGACATATTTATTGACTGGTCTTGGCAACAGATTAGATATGAGAGGTGAGAGATAAAAGGAGTCTGAGGGACAGGAATAATGGAGTTGTCCTCTACAGTAGTAATAGCAGGAGGAGTATGTTTTGGGGGAAAAGATAATGAGTTCTATTTTTGACATATTGAGTTTAAGACGTGTATTGGACATTGAGTCTGAGATGTCTGAAAGACAGTTTGAGATGTGATATGGTAGATCAGTAATGAGGTTGGGATAAGAAAGGTGGAGTTGAGAATCCTATGCACAGAGATCATAATTAAATCAACAGGAGTAGTGAGACCACCAAGTGAAGTAGTATAAAAATCAGGACAGATCCCTAAAGGACACTTGTGGTTAGAGGGCATGAGCCAGAGGAGAACCCCACAAGGGAGTCTGAAAAGGAGTGTTCTGATAGGAGGAAAACTTGAAGGGAAAAGGATAACCCCAAAATCTAAAGATATGGGAGCATAAAACAGAAACAGATCGGCAGCATCAAAGACTGCAGAAAGATTAAGAAAAAGATGAAGAAAAGGAAGCAATAGAAACTAAAAAAATTATTTGTAAATTTGTGGGGAGAGTTGTAGTGGAATAACAAGGGTAGAAGTTATATTGCAAGAGGTTCAGAAGAGAGTGAAAGGAGACTAAGTACAGACGTGCTATAGATAGTCTTTTCACAATGTTGGAGGGCACAGGACAGAAGACAGGATCTTAGCTCGAATAGGAAAATCAAGAGATTAATATTTTTTCAGAATGAAAGAAACAATTATAGTATTAGATAGTAGAGAATAATGGGAGTAGATTGGCAGAAATGGGAGAGATTGAAAATAAGTGAGTGGGGATGAGAGAGGGGGCAATCTGTTGGAGGAAATGAAATGGAATGGGATAACTTGAATACATAGATACATTAACCTTGGTGAAGAATAAAATCACTTCACCGTGTGAGATAAGGGGGAAAGAAGGAGATAGTGGTTGAAGGCTTCTAAATAGGAGGGAATGGGGAAGAAAAGAGAGATCTCCTTGATGGTGGCCTCAATTTTTGACATCACAGATCACTTCATTGATATAACAATTTGAGAAGAGCACAAGAGCCCTGGGAATGGCAGCAGCCTCCAGATCACCGCTCCAGTTTCCAGTTCAATCATTTGGGGAAGTAACTCCTATGGAAAAAGGTCCAGTTATGCCCTCCAACTCCCAACCAACTGAAATCCAGAATGTAAGCAAACCAGCCTAGTTAAAGTTGTGGGACACCTTGAAGGAGGTAATGTGCTGGGAAAGTCAAACTATAATCACTACCTTGATCACTATCTTTCTTCATCTGGTAGTTGAAATAGCCCAGGGCCTGAACTCAAAAGACTATGGAAAAGCAAAACTTCCATCCTCCTAGGAAGCAATTCATGTAGAGATGCTGCAAGGTAGCTGTCCCCTGCAGTAGCCCCAGCTATTGAAGATGCAGAAAAAATGACTGAGCATCAGTCTCTGACACTTTCAAAGGGTTCGACCTCAGAAACTGATATGATTGTTCCAGTGAAAATAACATTTAAAAAGTGGCATAACCATCTCATTTGCTACTACACCCTAAGTGCTGTAGTACCTTTCCATTTGATTTAAAGTTGAAATCTTCCATTTGTTTTAATTTCCCCAATAGATTGAGAGATTTTGAGAGCAAGGATTGTCTTACTTTTATTTGTTTCCCCAACACTTAGGACAGTGTTTTCCACAGAATAGATGATCAACAAACTATTCACTCTTCATGTTATTTTCATCTTTCAATCACAATTGTCAAAGTATAAAATTTATGTTTATTAAGCATCGACTTTAATTTTAAAAAATTAAAATATTTTTTATTTTTGTTAAGCTTGAAAATATTAACAAGTATGACTATTTCTATGTACAAAGAGCAGAAAATGAAGTTTGCACATAAAATCACAAATCTGCTATATGCAACTTGCATTTCTTTGAAAAATTGCACAATAATTAAACTGAATTTTAAAAGCTGATCTGCTTGTTTCTGTCTCCCTCTATTCTCCTCTTCTTTTCTGTGCATTTAAAACATAGTAAAATGATCCTCTATGCATTCCTTCCAACAATTAAAAAAATATTTCTTAACGTTTAAAGCAAATCGAATACATATATTAACCTTATCTGACAATGAAGATCTCAAACTGAAAATCAAGCTCTCCTCTCTGTCAGGGTTGAAGCATCCTTCTTCATTAGTCCTATAGAGTCTTGGTTGGTCAGCATTCTAAAGGTTTTTCCCTTTCGACATTACATTTATGGTGTACTTTACTCATCTGGTTTTGATAGTCTCACTTTATATTAGTTCATGTCTTCCTTTTTTTTCATTTATTATGACAATAACATCCAATTATTTCATATTTATATAATTTGATCAGCAGCTCCTCAATTGAATGGCACCTCTGTTCCCTTAACTCCCAGATCTTTCTGACAACAGAAACAAAAATGATGCTATATTTATGCAACTTTTGCCTCTCTTTTGATTTTTTGCGTGGATAATTACTTTTAAATTTTATTCTGGATAAAGGGTAGCCTCCATTTGATCAAAAACTGCCCCACCTGTGTTTAAGTTAGCCTAGGGTCTTGACTTCTCCTTTGCACATGCTCAGAGACCCAGCTGTACTTGCTCATTAGTATAATTAGCAGGGCTGAGGAACTGTATAGGGACCAATGTATCACTTAGATTGTCACTCCAGCCTATGAATGGCATGATGGGGCAGGAACAAAGTCTTTCAAAGCGCATAAAAGGCTTTCATTTTGGGATTTCCCTGCTCCTCTCTCCCACCATGAGGGAGGTGTGCCATTTTGTTAAGATAACTTAATAAAAAACATTTTTAATTATTCTGGACTAAGTATTCATGAGCCATTTATAACACAAAGTGAATGCCCAGAAGGCCATTGTCACTTGAACAAGGAGTACATGTTGGGGAATTTTGTGGTATATTTACAAATTGATTTTTAAAATGGTATGATCCCAAGATGCACCAATATACCTTTCATTTCAAAACCCTTCCAACAATTGTCATTTTCCCTTTTTTTTGTTCTTTTTTGCCATTTTGATTGGTATGAAATGAAACTTTAGAGTTGTGTAAATTTGAATTTCTCCATGATCAGCTTTGAGTATTTTTTTTTAACATGACTACTATTGACTTGGGTTTTTTCCTTTAAGAATTTTCTGTTGATATCATTTGAATATTAATGGAGAACATATTGTATAATTTATTCACTGAAATTCCAAATACAGACTGAAGAGATTTTTCAATAGGTTACTGAAGTTTTTGACAAAATCTTCAGTACATCCCACTTATTATCTCTTGAATGTTAGGGATGCTTAATTACTCTCATCACAGATTTATTTCCAAAAAATGGAGTTAAGGGAGCTTTGGTATTTAGTTTTGCCCTCAAGTTATTTCCTGGAAGCCTCATTTGAAATAGTTCTTCTTGGAATAATTATAGACTGAAAATGACAATCTTATTAAAAGTGCCTCTTCAAAACAGAATAGACCAGAACCAAACTAATAAGTTGAAATCTATTAGCAATAAATATAAAGTCACAAATTCAGGTTCATACAAATCATTTTTAGTCTAGTGGTGGTGACAGATGAAAGTTTACTGAAAAAGGTTCTGATGATTTTAGTGTATTGTAAACACAATATAAATCAATGATCAATAAATCAATAAATCAATGTTAGTCAAAGAAGCTAATATATTATAAGCATTTATAAATTTAGAGTAGCATGGAAAAGCTGTATAACAAAATATACGGAATGCTGGTCTTCTTGTGGGTTCAAAACCTGGCTTAGACACTATCAGTTGTATGACTCTAGGTCAAGTTGAACAGTTGGGTGATGCAATGAAGATCAAAACACACATTCAAAAGATGAGAAAGTCCAAGTTCATCCAAAACCTCCAAGAAAAATAGGAATTGGGCTTAGGCTATGACAGAGTTTAAAAAAGATTTTGAAAATCAAGTAAGGGAGGTAGAGGGAAAAATTGGGAAGAGAAATGAGAGAGATGCAGACCAGACCTGGAGATAAAAAGGCTGTTCTTCCTAAGTTCAGATCTATCCTCTGAAACCCACTAGCTAAGCTTTGTGACCCTGACCTCTACGTTTCCTCAATTCCTGAACTGGAAAAGGAAATGACAAAAACTCCAGTTTCTGTCAAGAAAATTCCAAATGGGATCATGAGATTTTGGATGCATCTGAAAAAACTGAGCAAGAGCAACCAAGTCACCTAATGCAATAGAGAATGAGAAACAGGGGCCTGGAGAGTACTGGCCTGGCAACTGAAGCAGTTTTCTGACCTGGCAACTCAGGGAACACCAAGCACAACTCTGGTCACAGTCTGGGCCCCTATACTGCCACAGCAGAGCAGAGAACCTCCTCACAACTCCAGGGCAGAGGGGTGTGCTTGTGGTCATCCACAGACCAAAGCACAGGCAGGAAAGCAGTCAGAGCCTCTCATAAGACTTTAAAGGGACTGAGGTCCTTTCAGGGGTATCCCAATAATGCCCAAAGGCCCAGGAAGCACTCCCCAAACCAGGCACAGGCTGGGGAAATGAGTAAACAGAAAAAAAAGGAACCTGACCAAGGACAATTACTTTGGTCCCATGGAAGATCAAAATGCACATTCAAAAGATGAGAAAATCCAAGCTTATCCAAAAACTCCAAGAAAAATAGGAATTGGCCTTAGGTTATGACAGATTTCAAAAAAGATTTTGAAAATCAAGTAAGGGAGGTAGAGGGAAAAATTGGGAAGAGAAATGAGAGAGATGCAGGAAAAATATGAAAACGAAATTAGCAGCTTAGTAGCTTAATCAAGGAGATACAAAGAAATGCTGAAGAAAACAATATGTTAAAAACCAATTTAGGTCAAATGGAAAAAGCAGTCAAAAAGTTAATGGGAGAAGAATCATTTAGAAAGTAGAATTGGCAGGGCGGCTAGGTGGCACAGTGGATAGAACTCCAGCTCTGGATTTAGGAGGACCTGAATTCAAATCTGACCTCAGAAACTTAATAATTAGCTGTGTGACCTTGGGTGAGTCACTTAACCCCATTTGCCTTGCAAAAAACAAACAAACAAAAAACGAAACAAAACAAAACAAAAAACAAAGTAGAATTGGCCATATGGAAAAGGAGATAAGAAAGCTCTCTGAGGAAAACACATCCTTCAGATGTAGAATGGAATTAAGGAAGCCAATGACTTTGTGAGGAATCAAGAAACAATAAAACAATATCAAAAGAATGAAAAACTAGAAGAAAATGTGAAATATCTCAATGATAAAAACAACTGACCTGGAAAACAAATCTAGATAGACAATTTAAAAATTATTGGGCTACCTGAAAGTCATGATTAGGAAAAGATCTTCGATTTCATTTTTAAAGAATTTCTACAGGAAAATTGCCCTATATCCTGGAAGCAAAAGGCAAAATAGGAATTGATATAATCCACTGATCTTCTCCTGAAAGAGATCTCCCCCAAAAAATAACCCCCAGGAATATTATAGCCAAGTTCCTGAACTCCCCAAGTCAAAGAGACAATATTCCAAGCCGCCAGAAGGAAACAATTCAGATATTGTGGCACTGCAAGTCAGGATTACACAAGATTTAGCAGCATCCACATTAAGGGTTTGTAGAGCTTGGAATAAAATATTCTGGAAGGCAAAAGAGCTTGAAATGCAACCAAGAATCAACTACCCAACAAAACTGAACATCCTCTTCCAGGGGAAAAGATGGAATTTCAATGAAACAGATGAATTTCAAACATTCCTGTTGAAACTACCAGAGTTGAACAGAAAGTTTAATCTTTAAATATAGGACTCAGGTGAAGCATAGAGAGAGAGGATGAGAAGGGTAAATTATGAAGGACTTGATGATGATGAACTGTGTGTATTTCTGCAAGAAAAGATGATACTGATAATACTCATATGAACCTTCTTATTTATTAGAGCAGTTTGAAGGAGTGCATATATATATATATATATATATATATATATATATATATATATATATATATATACAAGGCATAGGAGAGAGCTGAATATGAATTCCATTGTTAAAATGGAGTTAATGGCTGAGTAGAGAATGCATTGGGAGAAAGGGAAAGAAGAGGTAGAATAGATTAAGATATTTCATGTAAAAGGGCCAAGAAATAGCTTTTGCAATGAAGTGGAAGGAGAGTATGTGAAGGGGAATGAGAGAGCCTTTATTCTCATCAGAAATGACTGAGAGAGGAAGCAACACACATACTTAATAGGAATCTAGAAGAAAAAAGGAGAGAGAGTGAGAAACATCTGGGTTCAAGACTTAACCTTTCAGAATTGATTACCATGAATATTCCTTAACTTTTCAGAGTCCCCAGGAAGCTATAAGCTGTGACTATTGAAGACATATATTCATTGAGGGTGTTTAGTTCCTAGAAGTTCCTTTAACTGTTGATATCATAATTTCTTATTAAAGGGAAAAACCCTACTTTTTTCATTACTGTGTTTCAGATTAGAGGTAATGATTCCCACTCCTCACTGTGATTAGCTCTGTTCAGACCATTTGAATATGTTCATTTATAGCCACCATATTTTAGGAGTGTGTTCATGGCAACCTGAAGATGTTGTAAAGCAAAAAAGAACATAAATCAGATGAAGCAAGTTGGGTTATGGAACTCAAAGAAGGGAAAGACTGGGTGAAAAGGAGAGCTGTGAAAGTATTTGAATATTATAGAAAGTTTGAATTTTATAGAAAATGAATTAGACTTGTTCTGCTTCCTTCCAGGGGGCAGAACAATGAATAAGAACTGAAAACACAAAGAGGCAAATTTATTAAGTAAAAATTTCAAACCAGTTAGAACGATCCTAAACTATGGAGTGCCTTAGATGATGGTAGCCTTACCTCCCACCTTAGGTTGGATAACAAAATAGCAAGACTGATGGAGGAACATTATTGTTTGGGGAATAGATGGACTGGGTAGTCTCTAAAGAGCTTTCAAAATCAGGTATTCAGTAGGAATTAAGATTTTTTTCAGTGCCATGCACATATTTATTGGTATATACCTATCTGTTAATCATTATCTTTTGACTCTCAATTTATCTTTTTGTTTAAAATTTTATTTTATAAGGCAATGGCATTAAGTGACTTGCCCAAGGTCACAACACTAGGTAATTATTAAATATCTGAGGTCATATTTGAACTCAGGTCCTCCTGATTAGAGGGTCAGTGCTCTATTCACTGTGCCACCTAGCCGCCCCCTCTCAATTTATCTTAAAAAAATGACACTAATACATATAATAGCCTTCTTGCTAAGTAGCACTGGTTGAAATTTGCTTTAGGCATTCTCAAAGAACTATTCATATTTGAAAGCTTAAATTACTAAATAAAACTGGAGAATGCAGAAAAAATGTAAATTCCAGAGCAATTCCAAGGCTTCAGCTCATTTTCAACAAAATTGCCCTTTAAATGATGTTCAGCATTTCATGTTTTATATGTGAAGCCCATGAACTGCTTTGATGCATTTTTTAAATGAATTTGCTTACTTCTCTTATTCAAAGAAAGGCATTCAGTATACCATAACATAGAATAAATTTTTTTTCACCCAAGCTAAACTTCTCTTGTCAGAGTCCGTTGTTGAGACTAAAATGACTTTGCAGAAGAATTATGCAAGCCACTCACTGTTAAAAGAACTTTTTTGTGGGCAAGTTTGGTCCATCATAAATATTTATTAAGTACCAACTATTTGCCCTTCGTGGCAAAGCACTTAATGGCATAGCCCCTAGTGTTATGGATAAAAAGAAAGGCAAAAGACAGTGTCTGTACTTAAGGATATCATAATCTAATAGGGGTTGGAGGGACAACAGTCAAATAATTATGTACAAGCAAGATGTGTATTAGATAATTTAGAGGTAGTCAACTGAAGGAAGATACTAGAATAAGATGGATTAAGGATGACTTCCTGTAGTGGATGTGATTTTAGGTGGGACTTGAAGGAAGCCAGGAAAGTCAAAAAGTTGTAGATGAGGAGACAGCTAATGTGTCAAGGTAATTTGTCAAAGGGGCCTATATTACTTAACTGGAGATATTTAAAGAAACAAGAGGTAGTGTGACCACAAGGCAAATGGTGGTAGGGAAATTCAGAGAAATCCCTCTTTACCTTATATTCAAGATGATACCTCTAACCTTGATGAAACACATCAATTGTTTTTCATTGGGTTTAGATTAAGAATCTCTGAGGGGGGGCATCTGGGTGGCACAATGGATAGAGCATTGGCCTGAGAGTCAGATGGATCTGAGTTCGACTCCAGCCTCAGACACATAATATTTACCTAGGTGTGTGACCATGGGCAAGTCATTTAACCCCATTGCCTTGCAAAAACAAAAACAAAAAAAGAAACTCTGAGGGCAAGGGAAGGGATATTATAAAGGATTTTAGAGCAAGATAGTCCTTAAGTTATAGGTAGAAGTCAATCCACATGATGGTTTCAGATTTTTGGGTCCATGGTTCAGTGCAGCTTCTGAATTAACTAAGACAGGGTTCATGACCAGTCCCATATCAGAACATTTAGCCAGAAGATTCTTTTTCAGGTGGTTTCTGATTTAATTACCACCCCTGAGTTCATGGTCAAGGAGACACCAATTAGCTAGGAACCTGGAAATTATTCTTTTTTGGAGTGTTTTAAATACAGAAGCTGCCAAATAATAGGTGTTCTAGAATAGAGACTGGCAAAAAGAAATGGGTACTAGATGAGAGGTAGTGGTGACTGATAACTTATTGGTTAAAAAGCTTAGTTTTTTCCCTCAATGCAGCCAGCTCCAGTCATCCTAATTCATATTTGGCCACAGGATCCAGATGGTTTTGGGGCAAAGGTGAAGTTGGTGATGTAGTACAGCATCCCTCCCCCTTGCCACTCAAATTCAATTTACATACTTGTCATGGCATCACCCCCTTGATGTCATGATTTTCTTTGAGAATGAAGGGCAAAAAAATTTAGAAAGTAATTTGTGATAATTAAGGTAAGTTTCAAGGAGCAAATGAACACTTAAATTGCTGTCCAAATATCAGAGTGAATTTTGCAAAAAATGTTCCAGCTCAGTGCATTCGTAACCAGCCTAGCCACTTTGGATATATTTGCCTTCTTGAGGTCTAGACATTTTTATTGATTTTCCTTTTATTTCACTTAAATGCTCTTTGCCAAAAACAAACATCAAAATTTAATTAAAATGGAAGGAAATGTAAGGATTAGAAAGCATTTTATTAATATTTTCTCACATGCCAACAGGAGTACACTCTGGTCATGATATATAATATGATACATATATAGATACATATATGTATGAGATATATTTAATGATAAATGATATATTTTATATGTAATGGAGAATGTAGAGGAAGTAATGAGACAATTCAATTTTTGTTCCTACTTTGAAATATAGAAAGCCAATGTTAAAGAAAGGTTTTTCAGGAGATTCTGAAAGATCTAAGCTATGTAGAAACGAGGATCTTACAGACTGTGTAAGATAAAGAATCAAAAAAGTCTTAGTATGTCTGAATTGGAACTTCCATCCTGCAGTCACCAGAATCTCAGAGTCATCCTGAATTCTTTACCCGCTCTCACTGCCATCAATTATTTCTCAAGTCTTAAATTTCAAACTTCCACAATATGTCTCAGTCTTCATTCTAATGGCAGCTATTGTAGACCATGACTTCCTAGCTTCTTGCCTAGATTATTAGGATGACTTCCTATTGAGCTCTCTTCTTCAAGGCTTTGCTCCACAATCTATCTTCCTCCCAGGTACCAAATTGGTATTTCTAAAGGGCAGCTCTAACCATGGTACTCTGCTCAAAAAATATTCAAGAGAACATATCACCACTGGAATGAAGTACTGACTTCTCTATCACATTGCAATCCCTTCAAAATCTAGTTTCAGACCATATTTATTAGATTTATTACTTTGCTTTACCCTCCATGTTCCAGGCAAGTTGACCTATTTTTCTGTTCCTAATACATTACATTTCCTTTTCTATCTTCAATCTCTGTACTTTTGGACAAGTTGTATCCTATACCTGGAATGTACTCCATCTCATTTTAGTCTCTAAGAATCCCTTACTTTATCCAAAACTTGGCTCAATATAAAGAATTTCTTGATCTCCTCAGTTACGCCCCCCCCCAAAAAATTACACATTCCTAAGTTTATTTTTTTTTAATTCTTAAATGTGTACATTGCTAAATCCTTACTAATGAAATGCAAAAATCCTTAGGACAGAGAGCTGGTTTGGTTCTTTCTTTTTGTCTTTATATTCACATCATTTGGTATAGAGTCTGGGATATATAGTAAGCAGTTAATTAATACTACATGATTGTTGATTGAAAAGCACTAAGGGATGACTTAGTCCAAGCCATTGGTTCCCCTGATTCTGTTTACTTCACTTTGTATTAGTTCATGTAAGTCGTTCCAGGTTTTTCTGATACATTGTGCTTGTCATTTCTTATAGCACAGTAATATTTCATCACAATCACGTACCAAACTTGTTCCGTCATTCCCCAGTTGATGGGCATCCCCTCAATTAGCATTTCTTAGCCACCACACAAAGAGCATTTAGCTTTTCTTGAAGACAATTTCTCATGTTTATGGAAAGGATATTCATGTGCACAAATCCATGAATATATTTTATATTAGGCATATATGTACATAGGCATATAATGTAAAAACACTCTTTGTATACATACACACATATATGTGTGTGGAGTAGTTAGTGAAATTCATGTTTACCAGTCTGGAATATTGACTTATTACTACAATCCTTGTAACTGGAATTGATTGTGGAGACTGATGGATTGATTGCTTGATCTTGGGAATTTTGAATTGCACTATGACTAAAGTTCTTTCATTGGAACAACTATGGCACTAATGTGGTGAACCCCTGAGGACAGAAGGATAACAGGTTTACTAAGGAGGGGTGATCTGACTCAGATAAGACAAAAGGAGCAGGTTCAAGTTTCTCTGCCAATTGTTATTAATACTAGTATTATGTGTGACTATCCAGAAGAATATGAACTTATGAAGGGCAGAGAAATATTTTTCTGTATTTCCCTACGATCCATGCTTATTATGGAAAGATTTCTAAATATAACAAAAGTTGTGAATGGTTAAGTCTTTCCTAGAAACTAATTGGAATTATAGATCAGTGAGGTCATGAAACAGATAAGAAATGTATATGAGCATATATTCCCAATATCTTCAAGTTTCTTTTAATTTTGTCATTTAAAAAAACTTTCTTACATGCACTTTAGTATGCAGAATACTTTAATTTTTAATCATGGTTAATGCCTCAAATGACTCCCAAACTTCTTCTTGTTATAAATGAAACAACCACCTCATTTGAACTTTGAATCTGAATTTTTGATGTAGACAGTTCGGGTCCAGAAGTGAGAGAAGGGGGTCTCTTATATCAACATTGGAGAAACTCTTTTTCCTAAAGATGTCTTGGCTAATAGGTAATATAAAAAACACACAATGAACAAATTATATATTTCATTCACTTGCTGGTCAATTAATTGTGCAATAACCTATTTCTCTGCAGTGTGCAGAAAGCAAAAGAATGAGTAATATGTCAGTGAATATGACTTTAACAACCCTCTACCTAGCTTCTATTCTCCCTAAGTTCACATTATCTTTCTTGACATCATATACCATCATTGCTTTATATTGAGTTTATAGGGCAAAAAGCCCCTAGATGTTTGTCAGACATCTGTCTCTAAAATTCCTCAATCTTGTTTTTGTGATATTTATTTTTAAATTCATATATTGGGTTTTTACATTTATCCTTATCAAATTTTGTTTTATTTAAAATGGCCTGAAATTCCCCTCTATTAAAGTTTTTTTTTCCAAAAAAGCTTTTATTTTATCTTTTCCCTATTAAATGAAAAGATAGTTGTCAACATTCATGCTTTTTCAAGCTTTTGAGACTCACATTTTTCTACCACCCTCCCTTACTACCTCCCTCCTTATGGCAATGAACAA
This sequence comes from Macrotis lagotis, assembly GCF_037893015.1. Lineage (NCBI taxonomy): Eukaryota > Metazoa > Chordata > Mammalia > Peramelemorphia > Peramelidae > Macrotis > Macrotis lagotis. The sequence goes on from NC_133660.1 coordinate 11,276,485, forward strand.
TTTGATATAGAAGATATGTTTAGCATATTTCCATATTAGTCATGTTGTGAAAGAAGAATTATAACTAAGGGGGAAAAACCATGAGAGAAAAAGCAAAAGAAGTTTTAAAAAGTGAATATAGTATGCTTTGTTCTATATTCAAACTGTAGATTTTTTTCTCTGGATGTTGATGGCATTTTCCTTAAGATATTTTAGGTTGCCCTTGATTAGTGATCTGCTGAGAGAACTGCATCCATCATAGTTTTTTTTTTCCCAATGAATTCCTTTAATGATAGCATGTCATGATGAGCAACCATGACTTCTAACACTTGCTCACTCTGAGCACAAAAAAGAATCAGAAGAAAAATATATTTTTGAAATAAAAACTCCATCTGTAGCTTTTTTCTTCCAGAAACTTATTAAAAATGGTATAAAAACAGATGAGACATTTAAAACTTTTTTTTAGAAGAGACACCATAAAGATACAAAAATGAAAATAGTTTAACAAAATACTGCCATAGGACTTCTAGTCCTCCATTTTCACCTGTGCAGAAACTAGAGAGGATATGAAGACATTGAGAAAAATATACATAAATGCATTGCAGAATAAAATGAAATTAATTATCCATCCTCAATTCTAGCACTAAAGAAAACCCTCTGCTTTTGTTGGAAGTCCTTCCTTGAATGGACTAATCCTTTCCAAGTTTTCTTCAGTTCCTGGGTGTATCAAAATTCTCTCCCTTCCCTCTAGAACCCTCCCATCTCACATGTTGCTGTTAATGTTTAAAATGTTCTTCTGGTTCGGTTCATTTCACTCAGCATTAGTTCATGCAATTCTTTTCTAAAATTTTGTCACTCATGATTTCTTCCATAGTATTCATAAAACATAATTTGTTTAGCCATTCCTCAATTGACAGGCATACCCTCAATTTCCAATATTTTGTTTCTACAAAAAGAGCTTCTATAAATATATTTCTATATGTGGGTCTTTTCTTTTTTTATGATTGCTTTGGTATATAGACCTAGTGGCTATATCAAAGGATATGCAGTTTTATTGCTCTCTAGATTGGCTGGATCAGTTTGGAACTCCATCAACAGTGTAATGTCCCAGTTTTCCCACAACCTCTCCAACATTTTCCTTTATTGTTATTTTAGTCCATCTGATAGGTGTGAAGTGATATTTCAGAGTTGTTTTCATTTGTATTTCTTTAAGCAATAATAATTAGGAGTATTTTTCATATGCTTTCAACTAAAAACTCCCTGTTCATATTCTTTGACATTTATCATTTGGGGGAATGACTTGTATTCTTAAAAATTCAACTCAATTCTCGCTTTAAGGAAAACTCCATTTATTTCTATGGACTTTGGTATTTTTAATAGGAATAGCGGCTGTATTTTGTCAAAGTATTTTCAGTATTTCTTGAGATAATCATATGATTTCTGTTAATTTTGTTATTGTATAGTCAATTATGATGATAGTTTTCCTAATATTGAACCAATAAATTCAATATACTGATGACTTGCTATAATTACTTTGTTAAAATTTTATTTAAAAATTTTGCATCAATACTCATTAGGGAGTTTGAGCTATACATTTCTTTGTCTATTTGGCTCTTTCTTATTTATCTATCAGCACCCTATTAATGTCATAAAAAAGAATTTTGAAGAAATTTACCTATTTTTTTTTTTAGTTTTTACTAGGCAATGGGGTTAAGTGGCTTGCCCAAGGCCACACAGATAGGTAATTATTAAGTCTGAGGTCGGATTTGAACTCAGGTACTCCTGACTCCAGGGCCAGTGGTCTATCCACTGTGCTACCTAGCTGCCCCTCCACCTATTTTTTTTGAAAATAGTTTATACAGAATTGGAATTATTCTTTAAATGTTTGATCAAATTCACTTGTAAATTCATTTGATTTTGGAGATTTTTTCTTAGGGAGTTTATTAAGATGTGTTCAGTTTCTTTTTTTTTTGAAATGGGGTTATTTAAGTATTTAATTTCTTCTTCTGTCAATCTGGGCAGTTTATTTTTATAAACATTCATCCATTTTGCTCATATTGTCTTATTTGTTGGCATACAGCTGTGAAAAAAAAGCTCTAAATTATTACTTTTATTTCCTCCTTAATGTGGTAAGTTTACCCTTTTCATTTTTGATACTGGTAATTTGGTTTTAGTCTTTCTTTTTTTTTCCATTTAAACTAACCAAAATTCTATCTATTTTATTATTTATTTTATAAAATCAATGCTTAGTTTTATTTTTCAGTCCAACAGCTTTATTACTTCCAATTTTATTTATCTTTTGTATTTTAGAATTTCTAATTTGGTATTAACTTCTAATCCATTATTTCTCTTGTTTTTGGTTGCATGCCCAAACTATTGATCTCCTCTTTCAATATTTTTTTTTCATCTAGGCATTAAGTGATTTAAAATTTCCCCTAGGAACTGCTTTGGCATCTCACAAGTTCTGATACAATGTCTCATTTTTGTCAGTGTCTAGGATGAAAATATTGATTATTTATATGATTGATATGATGTTTGATCCATTTATTCTCTAAAATTAGGTTATTTAGTTAACAATATGTTTTTGGTGTATCTTTCCATATCCTTTATTCCATGTAATTTTTTTATGGCATCCTGATCTGGAAAGGATACATTTAAAATTTCTGCTTTTCTTCATTTTATGTCCAAATAGATGGTCAATTTTTGTGTAGGTGCCATGTACCACAGAGAAGAAGGTACATTCCTTTCTATCCCCACATTCAATTTTCTCCAGAGGTTTATTATATCAAGCTTTTTCTCTAAAGTTCCATTCTCTTTTTTTCTTTTCCTTTTGTGGGGCAGTGGGGTTAAGTGACTTGCACAAAATCACACAGTTAGTAAGTATCAAATGTCTGAGGCAAGATTTGAACTCAAGTTCTCCTGACTCAAGGTCAGTGTTCCATGCACTGTATCACCTAGCTGCCCTTCTTGCTTATTTTGTGCTTAGCTTCACCTAATTCTGCTAGAGAGAGGTTGAGGCCCCCTACTAATATCATTTGCCTTATTAATATAAGTCTTCCAGTAACTTATTTAGGTTCTCCTCTAAGCATGTGGATATTATATCACTAGTTACATATGTTCATTATTGATATTACTTCATTGACTAGGTTACCTTTTAAAAAGATGTAGTTTCCTGCTTTATCTCTTTCAATTTGATTTATTTTTGCTTTTGCTTTGTTTGAGAGCAGAATTGCTACTCCTGATTTTTTTTCCTTCAAATGAAGTGTAATATAATCTACTCTAGACTTTTACTTTTACTCTGAATGTATCTTCTGCTTCAAATGTGTTTCTTATAAACAATATATTGTAGAATTTTGGTGTTTAATCCACTCTCCGCTTCCATTTTATGGGAGAGTTCATTCTATTCACATTCATAGTTATGATTGTTAATTCTATATTTTCTTCCATCCTATTTTTCCCATTTGTACTTTTCTTTCTCCTTTTCCTCACCAATATTTTGTTTATAACTGCTGACTCCCTCAATTTGTTCTTTTCCTTTTCTCTTCCTACTTCCCTGTAAGGCAGGATAAATTTCTATACTCAGCTTGAAATGTATGTTATGCCTTTTTTTTGAGTAAAATATACTCAGTATTTATAGTCTCCCTTTTTTTTACCTCTACCATAATACGTTCTTTGTGCCTCTTCATGTGGTTTTAATCATTCTCAAATGCCTCTGCCTTCTTCTCCCAGTACAATCTTTTTTTGCATGTCTTCATTTTTTTTATCCCTGTCTTTATCCACAAACTATCTTGTATCCAAAAACTCTGTCAAACTCTACTCCTTTTCACTGTACTGATAGAAATACAATTCTCAACAGCCATCAATACTACATTATGATCAATTTATACAACACCCTGTTTTCAAGTATACTCCCTTGTCCCAATAGAAATACAGCACTCATGAACTAAAATACTATCATATCATGATTAATTTGTGCCCACATTATCTGTCTAATTGTTCTCCTTCCAACTATTTTTTATTTGTAAATTTACTTATTTAAGGAAATGGGGTAAAATGACTTGCCCAAGGTCACACAGTTAGGCAATTACTAAGTGTCTGAGGCCAGATTTGAACTCAGGTACTCCTAACTCCAGGGTTTGTGTTCAATCCACTGTGCCACCTAACTGCCCCTCCTCCAGCAATTCTAAGAGAAATACTATTCTCACGAGTTACAAGTATTGTCTTTCCATGTAGGGATGTAGACCCTTTAGATTTATTGACTAACATTTTTTTCCTTTTGCATTTATCTTCTTTATACATACCTTGGGTATTGAAGATCAAATTTTCTGTTCAGATCTGTTCTTTTTATCAGGTAAGTTTGACATTTCTATATTTCATTGAAAATCCAACTTTTTCTCCAAGAAAAAAAAAAAAAGCTGAAATTTGCAGGGTATTTGATTCTTGATTGTAATTCAATCTCCTTTGACTTCTGGAGTATCATATTCCAGGCCTTCTAATACTTTAATGTCAAAGATGATAAGTCCATAATAATTCTGACTGTAGTTCCCTAGTATTTTAATTGCTTCTTTTTGGTTGTAGTATTTTCTCCTTTTCTTAAGAATTCTGAAATTTGAGTACAATATTTCTTTGAGTTTGTATTTTGGTATCTCTTTCTGGCAATGATTAATGAATTCTTTCATGGACTAATTTTCTTCAAGTTATTGTCCAGATTTTTTTTCTGATTATGACTTTCAGGCAGACCAATATTTCATAAATTTTATCTCCTGGATCTATTTTCCAGGTCAGTCATTTTTCCTGAAGAGATACTATACATTTTCTTCTTCTTTTTCAGCTTTTTGGTTTTGTTTGATGAGATATTGGTTTCTCATAGTGTTATTAGTTTCCATTTGTCTTATTCTAACTTTAGGGTTTTATTTTCTTCATTTGGGTTTGTGTTTTCTTTTTCTGTACCTCAATTTTATTTTTAGATGAGTTGTTTTCTTTCTTAGTTGGTCAATTTTTACTTTTAGATGAGTTGTTTTCCATTTCCAGTTGACTAATTTTAATTTTAAAGGAGTTTTTCTTTTTCTATAGACTTTCTTTTAAAGATATTATTCAGTTAATTTTTCATGGTTCTTGTATGTCTCTCATTTCTTTTCTCAATTTCTTTTTCTTTTTCTTCTTTGGTTTTGAAAATCCTTTTTGAGAGCTTCCAAGAGGTCTTTTGAATTTGAGATTGATTCATAAATCCTTTTGAGGCTTCAGTTATGGGCATTTTGACATTGCTTTCTTCTTCTTAAATGGTATATTTAATTATATCTCTCTCTCAGACTAGTAGCTTTCTATGGTTATCAGTCTTTAAAAATTTTTTTTTTGCTCATTTATATAGCTAAGCTCTGCTCTTGGGGCAAAGGGGCATAGTACCAAGCTTTCTGTGCTGGGGCTGGGGATCTGGTCCCTGGCTTTCTATTCTGTTTTTTTGTTTCAGTGCTAGAGGTTTATTCCCTCTCAACCCAGTCCTGCCTATCGTAAAGTGTGCCTGAGCTTGAACTATGCCTTCTGAGCTGGGGCTGGAACCCTTACTCCTAGTCTGATACATCACTGGTCTGCTGAGATAGGACCTGAGTTGCATTGTGGTTAAGATACTGCCCTTGCCTTCCCAGCTCTCTGACCCAAGCTGAACTGCTTTCCCCACGTGAACCAGACCTTTTCTGAAGTTCTTCCATGATATCTTGAATTGAGATTCTTTTTTCTCTTTTTTTTATTATTGCTTTAGGGTTTGTTTAGGGGTTTCATTTTAAGTTGGTTTTGGGAAAAGTTCTGGGGGATTCTGAGCTTCATTCTGCCATCTTGGCTGAGTGTCCAGAATTCCCTATTAAAGTGTTTTTTCAATCTTGACTTTTTTTCATCTTATTGTGTTAGTTATTCCTTTCAATTTTATCACCTACAAATTTATTAACTTTCTATGATTTTAAATAGTATAATGAGAAACACGGATAAGAACACATACCTTATCACATTTGTCTGGGGCACTCTGTTGAGGACCTATTTTCAAGTTGGCATTAAACTCTTAATGACTATTCTATATTTCCTGTCTTTTAATCATATCAAATCCAACAAAACATACAATCATCTGGTCTTTGTCTCTTTATCTTATCAATAAGAGAAGCTCGAGAAGCTATGTTAAATATTAATTTGAAATTTAGATGAGAAATAGTGGCATAATCTACTAGTTTCCTTGTTAAATATGCACATGTGACTTATTTGTCTTTCTAAATAAAACCATGTGGTGTTTATGATTTTGCATCCATTTCTGGTTGCTCACTCACCATCCCTTTAAAAACAGGTTCTACAATTTTGCAAATAATTAAAGTCTCAGTAACTGGCCTGTATTATAAATTCCTTTCTCTTCCTCTTTTATTTATTAGCAAAAACTGGGATGTAGCTATTCTTTTCCAGGTCAAAGTATTTTTAAAAATCATTTTCCAAGTATGATAAAATGTCATAAACCTTAAATACTTGGGAATGTTGGAGAATTTTTTTTTGGAAATAGTCAATTATATTTTTTCTTCTCTCTGTTTTTTATTTCCCCCAAAGATCCAGTAATTCTAATTTAACAATCTGGGTTAATGCCAAAAGAAATTTTTCAAGCAAATTTCTTTTCTTTTCTTTTTGCCTTTAATGCATTATCTATTTCAGTCATGACAAGCTAGAAGATTTTTTTTTTGTGAAAATGCACAATGTATTATGACAACATTTCTAACCTTTTCCCCATTTTAGAACACTTAAAATTTTGGCTAGTCACCAATAGCACCTTTACCATATAAAGTACCCGTTAAATTTCAAATTTCACAGTCTTATCCCTGAAAATTGGCTGAATGATATGGATGCTTTACTTTTCTTCTCTGATTGTGTTTGATAATGCCTCCATCATATATATATATATATATATATATATATACATATATATATGAGAAAGAAGTGTGGTTTCAACCAATAAAATATTCAAAAAACTCAAAATTTTCTAATGAAATTCTTGAAGTCTAACTATAGCTAATAACACTAATTAAAAAAAATTTGAATGTAGATTTCTACCAGAAGCTAATTGGTATCATGGGTGTCATTGATATTTCTGGCTAGGGGAATGTAGTTGTGTATAGAAGATTGTATTTGGAGAAAGCAAGTTTGAACCCTATTTCAGCCACTCATTACTTGAGTGGGCTTTATATTCATCCAGTTTCAGTGTCATGATCTGTAAAATAGAAAATCTAATAGCATCTCCCTTAAATACTAATAGTATCTCCCTTTGTGTGAGGGTTAAAAGAGATAACATGTAAATTACTTTGCAAACAATAAAGCACTAAATAAATTTTGCTAATATTTTATCTTCTGATGTTAGATAATGTTCAAAAGAATAATTAGAAAAAAGCAGTGGGAAAAATGACTTTCAGGGAAGATTTAAGATGAAATACTCATATTATTTTTAAAATGATCTGGCAATGGTGGTACATGCTTCTTTTAATTTATTTTCTAATTACTTGCCAAGGTAGTCTTCATCATTCATCCATTTGCAAGTTTATGAGTGCCACATTTTTCACCACCTTCCCTTCTCTCCTCCCACTCCACGGCAGTGAACAATCTGGTAAAAGTTGTACATGTAAAATCATGTTTAACATAGTTCCATATTAGTAGTCATAATATGAAAGAAGAACTAGAACCAAATTGGGGGGGGAGGAACATAAGTAAGAAAGAAAAAATACAAAGAAGTTTTAAAAAGTGAACTTCATATGCATTGCCCTGCATTCAGAGTCCTTAGTTGGTTTTTGTTTTGTTTTGTTTTTTAGGCTTTTGCTAGGCAATGGGGTTTAGTGGCTTGCCAAAGGCCACACAGCTAGGTAATTATTAAGTTTCTGAGTTCACATTTGAACTCAGGTTCTCCTGAATCCAAGACCCATGATAGACTCCTTGGTTTTGTCTGTGGATGTGGATGGCATTTTATATAACAAGTTTCTCAGGATTGTCCTTGATCACTGAACTCCCGAGAAAGCTGAATCTCACAATATTATCATTAATGTGTATAATGTTCCTTTAATTCTGCTCACTTCACTCGGTATCATTTCATGCAAGTCTTTCTATGGTTCTCTAAAGTCCAATGGCTCATGATTGCTTACAGAACAATATTACTCCATAACATTCATGTATTATAACTTGATCAGTCATTGTCCAATTGATGAGGAACCCCCTCAATTTCTAATTCTTTTTTTGTTTGTTTGTTTTTTCAGGGCAATGGTATTAAATGACTTGCCCAAGACCACACAACTTGGTAATTTTAATAATTGTCTGAGGTTGGATTTGAAATTAGGTCATCCTGACTCTGGGGCTGGTGTTCTATTCACTGTGTCATCAAGCTACCCCTCAATTTTCAATTCTTTGTCACTCCAAAAAAAAGAGCTGATATAAATATTTTTGAACATGTGGGATCTTTCTCATTTTTTAATGATCTTTTTGAGATAGAGACTTAGTAGTGGCATTGCTGAATCAAAGGATATGAACAGTTTTATTGCCCTTTGGACATAGTTCCAAATTGCTCTCCAAAATGGCTAGATCAGTTCACAACTCCACCACCAATGCATCAATATCCCAATTTTCTCACATTCTCTCCAACACTGATCATTTTTCTTTTTTGTCATCTTAGCCCATTTGATAGCATGAGGTGGTACCTCAGAGATATTTTAATTTTCATGCTTCTAATCAATAATAATTTGGAGCATTTTTTCATCTGACTATAAAATGACTTTAATTTCTTCATCTGAAAACTGTCTTTTCATATTCTTTGACTATTTATCAACTGGAAAATGACTTGTAATCTTATAAATTTGATTCAATTGTCTATATTTCTTAGAAATTTCTTCATCAGAAATACTAACTGTGAAAATTGTTTCCCAGCTTTCTGCATTCCTTCTAATCTTGGCTGCTTTGGTTTTTACTTGTAGCACATACTTCTGATCCTTTCTTCTGGAGAGGCTGAGATGTTTAAATGGCTTCATTGTGAAAGTTTCAAACTGCAGTAGAGCTAAATAAACTAGGAGCCTGCATTAATTCCATCAGTTCGTGAACCCCAGTGAATGGGGAGCCACCAGGCTGTCTAAGGAGGGACAAACTGGCTGAGGTTGGAGAAATAGATCTAATTAAAGCTTCTGCGTTAATCAGTATTAAGATTGGGCCCAAAGGTCTTCCAAACAGGGTGAGAGGGGAAGTCCCAAAAGAAAAAAAAAGGAAGAAAGAAAAAGAAAGGGTAGAAGTGAAAAAAGGATGAAGGAAAAAGATATGGAAAGAGAAAAAATAAGTAAGTAGACAAAATAAAGAAATAGAACCATGCAGAAGAAGAGTGAATTAAATGGCATCATACACAGAGCTAGGATGGTATAGGAGGAAGAACTCTGGATTAGACATCAGAGCAATTATCTTGTAGTTCTGGTTTTGCCATTAGTTTACTACATAACTTTGGGGATCTACCTTAATTTCTTTGGGACTTAGTTTCCTTATTTACATAATAAAGAGATTGTTTAACTGTCTCTTAGATCCTTTCTAGCTCAAGGTAATTTTGGTCACAAATCTATATAATGCTAAAGTTGAACCTTAGTTTACATCTGTACTATTTAGAGCATTGAAGATTCATAAGCCAAGTTGCTTTGTACTTGGTGGTGCAACAATAAACTCCTCTTTGAGGTGAGAAAGTTTCCAACTACTGCATTCCCAGATGAGAAAGGGATTATAGCTTCTGGCACCAAAGGATGGGTTAGCTGCTGCTTGACACTGCATTCTTGTGAAATAGTTCCTGGCTTTTAATGTGCTTGTAGCTGGGTCCTGTTCTCCCAAAGGGAGTATAAGGAGTTCAGAAAGAATTCTTGTAAGACCCCATAATATAATGGAAAACTCTTCTAATTGTACCAATGTCCTACTTTGGGGAAGTTTATGCTTGCATATTTATGAATGAATGCATATAGATATATTTGCCTATCTATGTACATATGTGGAAAAATATATATTTGTATATATGCTTATTTATCCAAATCATAATTATTATCTGTCTAGAAATATGCACATGCATGCATCTCTCCGAAGACTTCTGGAATTGCTTATGTGTCATGGAAGACACTTGCAAAGGACTCAAACATGGCATACCTGCATCAAAGAAAATGTTGTGCTCTATGAATGGAGCAGAGTCGCAGTGACTCAAAACAAATCTGAGATGTGTTAATTTTTTTCCTTTATTAAATATTTTATTTATTTTTAGTTTTACAATTTTTCCCTTAATCTTAATTCCCTCCCCCCACCCCTGCAGAAGGCAATTTGTCAGTCTTTACATTGTTTCCATGTTAAACATTGATCCAAATTGAGTGTGATGAGAGAGAAATCATGTCCTCAAGGAAGAAACATAAAGTATAAGAGATAGCAAGATCAGACAATAAGATATCAGTTTTTTTCCCTAAATTTAAGGTAATAATCCTTGGTCTTGTTTCAAACTCCACAGTTGTTTCTCTGGATACAGATGGTATTCTCCATTGCAGACAGCCCCGAATTGTCTCTGATTGTTGCACTGATGGAATGAGTGAGTCCATCAAGGTTGATCATTGCCCCCATGTTGCTGTTAGGGTGTACAGTGTTCTTCTGGTTCTGCTCATAATTGAGAGACATTTTTACTCCAAACATTCATATGAGTTTTTGCTATCCAACCTGTGGTAGGGTTTTTCAGGATCACATTTTTATTTGCATACACACATATGTCAAATATAAATACTTACAGATATAGTAAGGGTTATAGGATTATTAGTGATGGGGCATGACAAAACCAGAATAATTCCATATGTAGAAGACTTCATATAAGTTAAAATGAAAATGCATTTGACAGGGGAGTTATTAAAAAAAGGGAGACTAATTGGGAGCCAATTACAACAGTTTAGAGAAGAGGCAAGAAGATTCTGAATGATACTGTCTAATAACTGCTGTCCATTTAAAATATATCATTATCATAATAATGTCTTGACTCCAAAATAGTGGTTTGTTCTCTTTGAGAATGAAGAAAAACAACCAATCAACCCACCTACCTACATACATACAATCATACATGCATATGTATTTATAGATGTTATATACATACATAAAAGTATGGTCAGGATTATTAGATTATTGGAGATAGGGCCTGAGAAAATCAGAATAATTTCATGTATAGAAGGCTTCAAATAAATTAAATTAAAAATAGATGAACGAAATCTAGAATGGAGAATTAAAAAACTAGTCAGGGGAAGACAGAAACTAAGCATCATATAATTTATATTCTAGATAAAAATACAAATATGATGTTAAGAATAAAAATCATTTTGGATAAATTTTTGGAAACTGGTTCAATCAGGGTATTTTCTTATTTTTATATATTAAGATCAATAGTATACATATGTGAGAAACTTTTCAAATCATAAGCCTTTAATATTCTAGATAATATAACAAACTAACCAGTAGTCAACTTAGTAACTATATCAAAAATGTATTTGACAGGAAAGTTATCGAAAAAAGATGACCAATTAGGAGTCAATTATAACAGTTTAGGCAAAAGGCAGGAAGATCCTGAATGATATAAGACTAACAACTGTTATCCATTTAAAATACATCATTATCATAATGTCAAAACAACTCATATGAAATGTGGCATTTTTATAGAGAAAATTTCAGTCCATCATGTTCCCGTCCAGTGTTAAATCTATCATTATTTCTCCTAAACAGCTATATATATAGTGGATTTGACCTTTAATTAGTCACTTGATGTTCAAAGATATCAATGTAACCCCACTGAAAAGCAAATTAAATTACTTTCATCCTGTAGAATTGTTTTCCAGTTATGTCAAAATGCCATCTGGATGTGATTAAGAGTAAAATTATTAATGCATGACAAGAAAAGATAGAACTAAAACATCAAGCTTGATTTTACATATCATAATGAACTAATGGATGAAGATGATGTTCACAAATTCCTTGAATTTCTTCAGACAGGAAAAATTAAATATAAAGGTATTGTTTAGCCATTTTTCAATTGTGTTCTATTCTTTTTTTTCCTTTCTTTTCTTTTTTTTTTTTTTTGCATCTGCTCAGTTCTTCTTCACCTCATTTGAAGTTTTTGGCAAAGATGCTAGAGTGGTTTGCCTTTTCCTTCTCCAGCTTATTCTACCCTGAAGTAAACAGGGTTACCTGTTTAAAAGGTTTTAGGTTGACCTGTCTAGGGTCACATACCTAGCAAGTATCTGAGATCATATTTGAACTTTGCCACCTCACTTCCCTAAGCAGAAAAGTCAGAAGCAGTAACACATTAAATAACTTTATGCATTTTGAAATTAAAACTTCATGAGAAAAGCATATTTAAGAAATGAACACCTATGCAATATATCATAAAAAGGATATAATCGACCTAAGTTAGAAAGCTTTTCAATAAAGGACCCATGTTTCCCTGCCAAGTAATCATGTGAAGTATGGACCAGCCCTGTCAAGCAGAAGCAGCCATCTGTTCTTAATCTCATTGAGATCTAGGGCAGTAGGTTTTGTTTCATGACTAGAAGTTCAACACACACACACACATGGCTGCGGCCACATAGACTTGTCTTTTTTAGTTTTTAACACAAGGAAATCATTCCTGAGACTTAAAAGGTCCCGGACTAAGGCTAGTGTTGTCTATATAGCTTTATGGTAACCTAAGGTAATCAGATGAATTGAGGCTCCTTAGACTTGAGAAGCTTCCTATTGTTGACTAGGTATACCTTTTGTGGTAAATGTGTAGGTGCGAGTGGAGCTATAATCCCAAGCAAACTAAAATGATATTTTTAAATATCCTTTCCAAGCATTTGTTGAGTGAATTTCCTTTTGTCAAGGGTTAAACAGCCCATGTGTAGATTTTTTTCATTTCAGTGTTAAACCTGAACTCCATTGGACTGGTCTAAGTCAGACTTGGCCCAGAACATACATTCCTATGTAACTGGATTGTTTCAGAATGACCTTGTGACTGAACTCATAGCTGAAGTGGTGAAAAATAGTTCAGAGAGAGGAAAGCCCTGAGTGGTTAGTGACCTGATACTATGGGAGCCCTGAGGTTATTATAATTGTGGTCAAATATGGTGAGTCTTCACAATGCAACAGAGGACCTCTACTGACGCAGAATTAACTTGATGCGCATTTAATAGGTTTGTCAGCAAGAAAATATGTCTTGTTTATATTCTTGGGCTGTAGTTGATGACCTTAAAATGCTATATCAATAGAATGAGTTAAATGAAAGTAAACTGTCCATTTACTCCAATAATTGGAGGAAATGTGAATATGTTCTCAATTTTTAAAAATTCTGTTTTTCCAATTACATGAAAAAGTAGTTCTTCATCCATTTTCAAGCTTATGAGTTCTACATTTTTCTACCACTCATCCTTCCCACCCCCCTTCCTATAGTAGCAAACCATTTCATAAAAGTTGTGTATGTACAATCATGGCCAGTAAATTTACATATTAGTTTACTTGTGAAAGAGGAATTAGAACAGGGGAAAAAATCACGAGTAAGAAAGAAAAAAAAAAACCAAAAATGAAACTTTAAAAAGTGAATATAATACTCTGTTCTGCATTCAGACTCCATATTTTTTTTCTCTGGATAGGGATGGCATACTCTTGATTTTTTTCAAGAATTATACTCTGAAGACTGAGAAATCTCACATAAGTGCAGTAGCAACATGGGTTGGATACTCAGCAGCCATGAATGTCAAGTTTAGTTACTGAATTGGAAGTTTTATTGGAAATTGTGTTGAATCATGCTGGATTCAGGGCTATAATGAAAGAGGGGTAGGAATGAGAATGAGCAATGGGAACCTTCCATAATGAGCCTTGTTATCCATATATTATTACACTCGCTAAAAGATTTCCTGAAATTTAAGGAATTATTGGATAGGTTTAACAATTTGTTGAGTCACTAGGTTAATGTATGGGAAGGGTGTGGTCCAGTAGGGCTATTGAGAAGCTCCCCTTAACAACAGATATCACACTGAATTTGAATTAAATCAATTATTGGTCAAGACCAACATTTGTCCTTTTTAATTCAGTTTGATGGGAATTGAATATACCTGGTCCAACAAAGATTAGTTCCCATTTCCAGTCTCAGGTTTGCCTAAATGGCACTTGATTTTTGTCATGGGATTAAAAAAAAGGTTTTTCAATTTGCAGTTGCACCAGAGCTCGCAAAAACTCAACTCGAACTAGTCTAGAACAAGTTCTTGTCTATGAGTAACAGAAGCACATTGATGGGGCCTTCATGATAACATGAATTTGAAGGTATGAGTATATAAAAATATCTATTGAGATAGAACCAGGAATAGAAACATACTTGGAAGGACAAAGAACCTTGTGAACCATTACCAGCAAACTATAACTGAAGAAGCAAAATTATCTTCTTCCATAACAGTAGCCTAGAACTACATATAAGTGATTTACATATTTGAAAGCATAATACAGAGTTGAAGTATAAAAAAGCCAAATTTTAAGAAACCAAAAATAGGGAACAAAAATGGGACCATGGATGGAAGTTATCCTGGTTTCTGAATAAAGTAATGCTATAAATGAATGAAAGAAAAACATGCTAGAGTGAGAAAAAATTGTAGATTTTATTCATGAACCTTGCAAGATATGGTTACCTCACCTGGTGTGAGGTACGAGGTGGCCTTGGAATATCAGGTAATTTTTAGTCTTCAGAAACTCTTTCCCCTCTCTCTTGGATGTTCATAGTCTCTCAAAGTTTGAGGTACAATCTAAGAGGTCCATCCATTCTATGACATGCCCCTAATATGATCCCCCCCACATTATATGACACATGATATGCTGATGAACCCAAATCATGACAGGGAGTGTGTGGGTTACTATTCAATTACCTAATTGGGCAAACTCAGTTGCATGAGGTCAAGATCTCTAGGTCACTCTTGACTGGTTGAGAACTGGTTTGGGGTTTGCCATCTCTGGAATGTAATTAGGAAAACTCTCCCAGTTTTGTGATTGGATGGGCCATTCCCCCTTTGTGATGGATTCCCTAAGGGCTCCCCTCCACCCTGTGAAGACCAATTCCTCACAACTAATCATAATTGATTTCTTAGGGCTCCTACCCATATAGACTCATAGGACCTCTCTCAGAAGTAAGCATGGAGAATATGGACTACACTTTTGTACTGGAGAATATATCATAAGTAAATATTTCAATTATACTATGATGCACTTTTTTATTAAAGATATTATTTGAGTTTTACAATCCCCCCCCCCAATATTACTTCCCCCCCACAGAAAGCAGTTTGTCAGTCTTTACTTTGTTTCCATGTTGTACATTGATCCAAATTGGGTGTGATGAGAGAGAAATCATATCCTTAAGGAAGAGACAAAAAGTCTAAGAGATAACAAGATCTATAATTCACTTTTGAAGAAAAGTAATTTTGTAATCCTTAAAAGCCTAGGGCTTAGTGTACTGAGTACATATTTGGGATAAATCAACTTAAGTTTGTAGCTTTCTAACATAGTTTTTTTTCAGCAAGAAAGTAAATGTCATTGCCCAACTATTGCTTAAGTTTCAGCATTGATTAGAACTAATCCTTATCTATTTTTTTTTTTAGGTTTTTTCAGGGCAAATGGGGTTAAGTGGCTTGCCCAAGGCCACACAGCTAGGTAATTATTAAGTGTCTGAGGCCGGATTTGAACCCAGGTACTCCTGAATCCAAGGCCGGTGCTTTATCCACTACGCCACCTAGCCGCCCCTTTATCTATTTTGAGAACCAAAATTGTATGATAATGAAAACAAGAAGCTAAGACTTGGTACGTATTCATTTTGAACATGCGTAATACCTATATAGTAGCCTACTAGGAAAAAGAAGCCAGTGGTAGCAGTTCATCAACCTCAGAATTGGATCCTCAGGATTTGCTGACTTTTCAGTGCCACAAAAATGAAATTGAGGCAGAAGTTCAGAAAGAAATAGTTGTATTATTGTTGAATGAATGGAGGGTGAGATTTACACAAACAGAATCTCTCAAAATCCTGCTCACTGATTGCTAATTATTGAGATATCTTTTTTTTCCCACGACAGAAGACCTCAGGAAGCACCTGAACAAATTGGTTATGAATGGCATCATCACAGAATTCAACAGCTCATATGTATCATCTATAAGGAAAATTGGGGGCACATTTTATTTTTTTTATTTTATTTTTTTTTAGGTTTTTGCAAGGCAAGTGGGGTTAAGTGGCTTGCCCAAGGCCACACAGCTAGGTAATTACTAAGTGTCTGAGGCCAGATTTGAACCCAGGTACTCCTGACTCCAAGGCCGGTGCTTTTATCCACTACACCACCTAGCCACCCAAGAAAGTGGATTTTTTTTCCTTCTCAAGATGGTAGATTTGGAAATTTGTTTTTTTTTTTTAAGGTTTTTTTTTTTTTTTTTTTTTTGCGAGGCAAATGGGGTTAAGTGGCTTTCCCAAGGCCACACAGCTAGGTAATTATTGTCTGAGACCAGATTTGAACCCGGGTACTCCTGACTCCAAGGCCGGTGCTTTATCCACTATGCCACCTAGCCACCCCTGGGGGCACATTTTAAAGACGGCCAGGACTGGAATCAAAAAGGTTTAATTTCAAATGCAGTCTTATATATATACTGTGAATTACAGACTCATATACAAATGACTTAATCTTTGCCTCAATTTCCTTATCTGTAGAATGGGGATAATGATGGTTCCAGGGTTGTTGTAGGTCTCAAATAAGATAAAAATTATTATGCCCTTAAAACATTGCTTCACAAAAATTACGTTCTATGTAAGTGTAAAATTATTATTGGGTTTAATTATTATAATGATACAGAAGAAAAAATATAGACCTATATGTATATATATATATATATATATATATATATATATATATATATATACACACACACACAAACACACACTATATATACACACATACATATATATTGTATATAAACCACTGTATTCTCATCAAGAGAATCAAAGTGATCAAGTATGTCTACATAGAATGATATAGAGGAGCAATAAAAATCTGAGAAGGTGGATGAGATCGTACTGAACAAGTGCATGGCATCGTGATGCCCTGGACTGCTGAAGGTGTTATTATGGCTTCTCAGTGTTGTATTTGAACAACGAAAAATATCAGACTCCTGTGGTAGAGAAAAACAAGAAGAAAGATTTCTTTTCCCAGCTGGTTTTTATTAGTTTAGACTTGTACTTCAGGGTACCCCAAGGATATCTATCATTTTCCAACAAATGATGGAGAATGTATTTTGAAACATAAATAAACTGCAGTAAGTTGATGACCTCACTGGTTTTTAGAAAGACTGGAAAAACATGGGTAGAGACTGATTAAATTGTTAGATTGACTAATGAAAACTGGTCTGAATTTGCCGATTACCAGTTGCAATTTTGTAGTTTCTTTTAACTATGTGGCTCATACAGTGTTTTAGAAAAACATGAAAACTGATCCAGATAATTTAGGATCACTTATTAGTTGACCTTGTTTGAACAACCTTCTGGGACTTGGAAATTATACTTACAAATTTGTAATCAATGATGTTGCTATTACAAAAGCTCTGAATAATCTCATATGAAGTATGATTAAGGAAAATATTTCTGAAGTTCTGATCATTTCTGAGATCTCAGATCATTTCTACCTTCTAATCATTTGAAAGGAAATTCCTATGAAGACAAGTCAGGGTGGGAGTTTTTCTCCTGAGTGTTCTCTTCATAGTCATGTATCTCAGTCCTGCACTATATGAGAGCTGGCAAGAAGGGAAAGTGGTGATATTCAATGAAGTCTTCATTTTAGGACTGTATTCTATAAAAAATGAACAAAATTCTATTTTTTTCTTCACTCAATTCCCCAGTTAAAAAAACTCAATTCCCCAGTTTAAATAAATATACATATTCAATGTCTAGGAATGGTTAGGTTAAAAAATGTCTCATCACTTCTCTTTGTCAGAAGATTTGTAGCATGTATCAGTAGGGGTCCCCTAGAATTATGTTTGGATATCAGTCAATCTCAGTTCTTAAGTGTCTTCAAGTTTGACCTTACAATGTTACGGTTGTTGTATAAACGGTTTTCATTGTTCTGTTTACTTCATTTGGCTTACGACCAATAGAAGTCTTTTCAGGTTTTTTTGTAGCCAGCTATTTCATCATTTCTCACAACAAAATTATATCCCATTGCACCATAATTTGTTCATCTTTTTCACTATTAATTACTCCACTACCAGCAGCTAAGCTTCCATGTCTTTGCCACCATGAATAAAAAGTTGCTATAAATATTTTGTGCATTGTTGATCTTTTCTTTTTTCTTTTATCTCTCTGGGAATATGAGCCTACTAGTGATATTATGTGTCAAAGGGTAGGCCGAGTTTAGTAATGTTTGGATTATTATTTCAACCTCCTTTATAGAATGATTGTACTAATTCGTAGTTCTACCAACAGTGAATTGATGAACTTGTTTCCCCTCATTTGTTTATTTAGTTCCATTTTTTGTCAAAAGTGAGGTAGAATCTCCGAGCTGCTTTAATTTGAAGATTTTTTATGATTATTGATAACTCTTCCTTTGAAAACTGACTATTTACATTTGTCAATTGGGAAATGCCTCCTATTTTTATATACTTGAATCAATTGCTTATGTATTTCAAATATGTAGGTGACTGTAACTAGCAAGGCAAATAAACTTCCTTGCCCCAATGAGATCTGCTAACCTCTTAATTAGCAATGCTTTTTTCTACTCAGCTCAGCTCTTAAAAAGTAGATGCAAAACTTGCCTTCTATTTTCTAATTCTTTCATATACTGCTCTCCTTTTAGTTATAAAATAATTAAATTGTTTTTTTAACTCTGACCATCCAGAATTTCTGGTTGAAGCTTTGCACATATTGTATTTTGTCTTAAGCCTTGACGTCAAGATAGTTAAATCATTCTCTTTTCAGTTTGCATCTTGGGTGTACTTTTCACTGTAATGCCTCTTTCTGGTGGGACTCCATTTTTGCATGTACTCTTCCCAAATTTGTCCTTTGTGCAAGGACTAGGGTCTGCACATTTCTGAAAGGCATCTCTGGGTCTACCTTAGTTCTATTTTGCATTCTTTTGGTTCTTACTCTCTTTAGGTATTATTGTCTGTGGGATCTCAAGGCAAACTCTGAATGGAGACCTACAAGCTCACAGTTTCCAAAGTAGTCTGATCCAGGGCAACCATTGCCCTCTGGTTTGAACTTTGCAAGTTTCTAACCCCAGGTGTGGTCTAAGCAACAAACTGTGGATGTATTCCTGGATGGGATACCAGTAGATTGTTCTTAGACTCAATTATCACTAAGTTGGAAGGTTCTGAAGGTTCAAAAATCACAGAATTTGCAGATTCCTGTTTGATCCAAATTTCCTGTCTTCATTATTTTACTGCAGGCTTTAGGCTGATCTAGGAGATGGGGCTGAGAAAAACCTCATCTTCCAGAGTCAGAGTTCCATAGCTACTTTTTGCTTCCTTTCCTCCTTCTAATCCTGTACACAGTCTAGTTCAGAAACAGTAAATGTAGACTACTTCTTCATTGAGCACTCAACCTGAAACCTGCAATGTGACTGACAGTACCATTTGGCACCTCTTTCTACCCTTGAATTGTGTCAGACTTATGGTATATAATCTAGAACCTCTTCTTAACATAGTCATTGGCAAGATTCATACTGAACCTTCTTGGCTAGACCCTGTCTTAAATATTTACAGATCTATCTCCTTATAGGAGTAGGAAAATTACTGTAATTTTTCTTTAGTTTCTGTCTTCAGTGCTATGCCTAACATGTTTTCTAGGTCTTTATGGAATTATTGTAGAGAATTACGGGGCTGTATGACTTCTTTATATTTCATTCTCTTGGATAGTGTCTTTGAATTTTTATATTGTCTGTCTTCCTTCTTGGAAAACTTAGTTCTTTTATTTAATTTATAAGAGCTATATGCACAATTACATATTTACAAGACTGATACAGATTTCTCTTGTGCCTATTGTTTCAGACATGTCTCAATTAGCACTAGCAGATTTTTCAAGGCCTACTGGAGATAAGTCAATACTGAATCTGACTTGTTCTTTGGCGTTTTTATTTCCTCTGAATAGGAACTGTTAGTATCGTGTATATCATATAATTTAATAACTTCTATACCCACATTCATGAAAATGTGAACCAGATATGTAGCAAGAAAGATAGAAAAGAATTTGTGTGTCTGTGTGTGTGTGTGTGTGTGTGTGTGTGTGTGTGTGTGTGTGTGTATGTATAGGACTGAAATCCATTGCAAACTGTATATTCCCAATAGAAATTTGAGGAAAATAAGGAGCCAAAATAGGAAATATTGCAGAATTGGAGAATTTCACAGTCTTCACAATGTGATATTACATTTTTCTTTGGTCTGTAATATTATAATTTCCCAGACATTTACTATTCAAAGGTAAATATTGGTTGAATGTCATCATTTGGGGACTAGAATGACATCACTTTGTTGGAATCAAGGTATAGGACTATGGCTGTTAAGATCAATATGAACTTGGAGGACTTTACCACAGCTTGGGCACTAATAGTGCACATAAGTATTTGAACTGGAGTGTTTCTAAATTTGTGTATCTCACATTTCTTTTGAATTACTCTAATTCTGCTTTGCTCAGAGCCTTCTTTGATGAGGGGACACCATGGGGGGGGGGTCATAGCAGCAGTAGTAGTAGTGGTAGTAATTTTTCTTCAGTATTAAAAAAGACCATGAAAGCAGGAATTTGATTAATTTGACCTGACATGGTAAGATCAAGACAACTGGTGATCAATAGAAGACCTTTTAGAGTTAGGTGTTTCCCACCTCAATTTTCATCCATATGAACATGTATAATTTTAAGTTAAAAAATTTCCTTCCACCCTCCCTTCCTCCGTCCTTCCTTAAACAGTGAGAAGTCAGGTTAGCATTTTATATACATATTTTGATAAACATGTTTACAGATGAATAATTTTTGGTATGAGGAATTATGATTAAGGAAAGAGATATATAAGAGAGAATTTTTATAAAATGTTCATCAGATTTTGAAGGGTTGTTTTTTTGTGTGTGTTTTGATTTATTTTTCTTTCTCTGGTTGGTGATAATCTAGTTCACAGCCAGTCTAATGCAGTTGTCCTAGCTTTCTGAACTGCTGGGAGGAGCTGCCATCAAGCTTGCTCTTCTCACAATGTTGTTCTTGATGTGTACATTGTTTTCTTGGTTCTACTTTCTTCGCTGTGCATCAGATCCCATAAGTCATTCCATGACGATAAACTTTCAACAGTACAACAGACCCAACAGCATCTCCAATGGAAAAGCATGGCAGTCAGTTCCAAAGTTCTTCATAGAGACCTTGCAAATCTGATATCCATGTAGGCACTTGCCTTGTGTGAGTTTTCTGAAAAATTGTCTTTTAGACAAGGCTATGTTTGGCATTTGAACAGTACACCCAGCCCATTGGAGCTATGTTCTCTGCAGAAAAGTTTAAATGCTTGGCAGTTTCTTTTGAATAATATTGTCTTTTCAATTATTTGTACTACTCTCCATTAATACAGATGGTTCTGTGGTGACTGGACATAAAGCATGACTTGTTAGTACAAGTGAGGAGGAAAAGCACTTTAATGTGAGGCTATTCATTCATCAGCGCTTTAAATGGGGTCATTTGTCCTGGACCACAGCCTAATAGGGGAAATTTCTTCTCTACTGTTTCATTACGGCAACCAAGTCATAGTGGATTAGAGGAAATTTTTTATTGTACAACCTAACTGAAAAAGCTGAGTAATTCCCACTGCTTTGGAAATCAAAGTGTAGCACTTAGATATTTTTGCTTGTGTTGCTTATGATGGAGTGAGCATTTTTAACAACAAAAAAAAAAAAGAAGTAGTGGTAATTATGTGTTGGAGCCCTTTGAATTTGTAAGCAAAACTTTGAACCAAAAGTAAATATTGAGGGTATAATTGTATACTCTGCTATACCACACAATGAAGTCCTAAAATTTCAGAAAAATTAAAGAAAAACGTTTTATATAGAAGTATGGGCAAGGGGAATGGGAAGGGGCAAGGATCCACTGCTGGATAAGAGCACAGGCACTGAAAACAAGTTCCACACTAAAATGGAGAAAGAAAGAAGAGGAAAGAAAAGTAAAGAGAGAAGAGCAGGAAGAGAAAAAAAAAAGAGAAGAAGAGAAAAGAGATGGAGAAAGGAAAAGGAAGAGTCCAAATTGACTAAAAGGTTTCTTATAGGACAATACAATTTCCCCCACTACCATGTACCATAACTTATTCCATCATTCTCCAGTTAATGAACATCTCTTCAATTTCCAAATTTTTTTCACAACTAAAAGAGCTGCTATAAATTTGTGCACACATATAGATCCCTTTTCCTTTTTTATCTCTTTGGAATAAAGACCCAGTGTGGTACTGCTGGACCAAAGGTTCATAGTTCCTCATTGCTCTACAGAAAAGGTTGAATCAATCCATAACTCCTTGGACAATGCATTAGTGACTCAATTTTCCTGCATTCCTACCAACATTTGACATTTTTCTTCACAGTACTCAATGTAAATGTTTTGAAGTGTTATCTCAGAATTGTTTTAATTTGCATTTCTCTAATCAATAGTAATTTAGAACAGTTTTTCAAATAGTTACTGATAATATAGATATTGTCTTCTGAAAGCCGCCTAATCACAGCCTTTCCCATTTATCATTTGGGGAATAGCATATAAATTTACTCAGTTCTCTATATATTTGAGTAATCAGGACTTTTTCTGAGAAACTTGCTGTAAAATTTTTTCACATTTGTGATTACTATCTATTTTTTCCTCTTAGTTTCTTTTTTTTCTGGTCAGGCAGTGGGGTTAAGTGACTTGCCAAAGGTCACACAGCTAGGTAATTATTAAATGTCTGAGTCCAAATTTGAACACAGGTCCGCTTGACTCCAGGGCTGGCGCTCTATCCATTGTACCACTTAGCTGCCCCTCATCTTATTTTCCAATTGTTTATCCTACTCTTTCCCTTTACTTTGTACATCCTGAAAAGTATTTTGCTTTTACCACCTCCCCCAATCTACCCTCCCATCTAGCTCTTGCTACACTCTCTTGTCATCTTCCCTTCCAAATTTCTCAGAGTGTGAGTACACAATTGAGTGTGTCTGTAATTTCTTCTCTAAGTCAGGTTCCACGAGACTAAAGCTCCAGGGTTCCAATTCACCTCACTTATTTTTTCCTCCACTGTAAAAAATTCTTTGGTTCTTCTTTCATGTAGGATAATTTACCCCATTTTATCTCTCATGTTTGCTTTCTTCCATTGCATTCCTCTTGCTCATCGCTTAATTTTATTTTTTTAGATATCATTTCACCATATTTTACTCATATTAGTGTCTTTGTCTATGCATATTTCTTCTGGCTGCTCTAATAATAAGAAAGATTTTAGGAGCTAGAAATATCTTCTTTCCATGTAGGAAAGGAAACCATTTAATCTTATTGAATCTCTTCTGATTTATCTTTCCTGTTGGCCTTTTTATATTTTTCTTGAATCTAGTGTTTGAATGTTAAATTTTCTGTTTAGCTCTCTCTTTTTTACAATGAGGAATGTTTGAAAATACTCTATTTCACTAAATGTCCATTTCTCCCCCTAAACCATTACATTCAATTTTGTTTGTAAGGCCATTAGGGTTAAATGACTTTCCTAGGGTCACACAGCTAATAAGTGTCAAGTGTCTAAAGCTGGATTTGAATTCAAAACCTCCTGATATCAGAACCAAGTTCACTGCATCACTAATGCTGTTGACAGATGATTCTTGATTTTAATCCTAGCATCTTTGCCCTCTGAAACATTACATTTCAAGCCCTCTGATCCTTCAATGTAGAAGCTATTAAATCTCATATTAGCAAGATCATGGATCCACAATATGTGAATTACTTCATTCTGACTGTGCAATATTTTCTCCTTGACTTGAGGGATCTGGAATTTAGATATAATATTCATCAGTTTTCATTTTTGAGATCTCTTTCAGGAGGTGCATAATGGCCTCTTTCAATTTCCATTTTATTCTCTTTTTTTTAGAATATTAGGACAATTTTTTTGGATAATTTCTTGAAATATGATATCTAGGCTTTTTTTATTGATCTGTCTTTCAAGTCATCACTAATTCTTAAATTATCTCTCCTGAATCTAATTTCCAGCTTGATTTTTTTTAATGAGAATTTTTTTAAGGGGTAGCTAGGTGGTGCAGTGAAAAGAGCATTGACCCTGGAGTCAGAAGGACTTGAGTTCAAATATGGCCTCAGGCACTTAATGTATGACCTTGGGTGAACCACTCAGCCTCATTGCCTTGGAAAAACAAAAAAAAAAAAAAAAGAGAGAGATATTTAATTTTTTTTCTATTTTTTCAAACTTTTTTTCATTGTTTCTTTTGTCTCATGGAGTAACTAATTTCCACTTGCCAATTCTAATTTTTGAGGAATTAATTTCTTTATCGAGTTTTATACCTCCTTCTCACACTTACTAACTATGTGACTCTGATTGCCTTGCATTCAGGGCCATTACTTTAATCCATATCTACCATTGGATCCAGATGATTCCTGAGGAGAAAGTGAGGTTGGTGTTGCATAATACTTCTTCATTCAAATTCAATTCATGTGCATATCATGACATCACTTTCCTGAAGTCATGGTCTTCTTTGAGAATGTAGGACAAACAACAACAAAGCAAGGCGATGGGGTTAATGACTTGCCCAAGATCATACATCTAGGTAATTATTATTACCTATTATCTGAGGCCAATTGAACTTTGGTCCTCTTGACTCCGGAGCTAATGCCCCATCCATTGTGTCACGTAGCAACCCCAAACCAATTCACTTTTTAAGGAGTTCTTCTCTTCAATGAATTTCTGTTTATCATTTTTCTATTTGACTAATTCTGCTTTTTAAGGAGTTTTTTTCAGTAAATTTTTGTTCTACTTTCAGTCCTTTATGTTCTATAAGGTATTTCCTTCAATGTGTCCTTTACTAAACTGTTGACTCACTTTTCAAGATTTCCTGCTTCATTCTGATTTCTTCTCCTATTTTTTTCCTCTCTGCCTCTCTTATTTGATTTTTAATGTTTTTTTTGAGCACTTCCAGGAACTCTCTGGATGTATGAAATCAATTTCCATTTTCCTTTGAGATCTTCAATGTAGTATTTTTTGAATTTGTTTTCTTCTACTGAATTTGTGTTTTGATTTTCCCTGTTACCATTGTAAAGGTCTATGATCAAGTTCTATTTTATTGTTTATTATTTTATAGCCTATTTCTCTATCCACTATGCCATCTAGCTGCCCCTCCCCCCTTTTTTTGCCAGGCAGTGCCCAAGGTGACACAGGTAATTATTAAGTGTCTGAGACCAAATCTGAACTCAGGTCCTTCTGATTCCTGGGTCATGTCTTTTTTTTTTTTTTTCCAATCCAACAAGCCTTTATTAAGCAAGTCTACTAAGTGACTCAAGGTCAATTCCTGCACCTCATAGAGCTTCCATTTTACCAGGGGAGGGGGGGAAGGGAGGGGGAAAGAGAAAAGAGATAAATATAGACAAAGAGATAATATATACAAAGTACAAGTGTGGGGGTAGGGCACAAAGAATTCCTTGGAGACTACAGGGCAACAGGAAGTGGAACATAGTCATTTACATTTCTTTAGCAGTTTACATTTCCAAAGCCTTCCTGAACCAAAAAGAGAATTAGGCTTTGTAATTAGTATGCCCTATTTTACAATCTTGGCCCTAGTTTGAGGCAAATCATTTGCCCAACATCAGGCACAGCTCTTGGCTGTGCGGGTGGGACTCAAACCCAGGTCTCACCAAAATCCAAATCAGCAAGTAAGGGCACCCCTCTTTCTCTGTCCCAGGTTCATTATAGACACTATTTACCAGGGAGGATTATATACAATGGTCAATACCAGTAACAAGTTGTTCTTTCACAGCTTTGGGGAACCTGAATTTAAATTAAACAAGGGATCCTGAAGCCCTACAACCTAACTTGCACAGGAGGCTCAAGGCCAAGACAAATAAGTTGGTGGTCAGTTCACTGCTCTTCTCCAAGTGGCTCAGATGAGGCAGTTTAAACCACTTGCTCAGGGACTGCTTTTCAGCCACGGCTGCTTTAAAGAATAAGGACCACAAGTCATTTTTTATCAGGAATCCTGCGGTCTGGATTGGAGGGCTAGGCAGTGGGTGAGTTTCTTCATCTGCACTAGAAGCACTTTTACACAACCGAGGCACGGTCTCTCCAGCAAAGCGGCAGGGTGTCCTCTAGTCTTGGATCTTTTCCCCTTTAAAGTCTTCTTCAAAATGGGCTTCATGGTTTTTCTGTATGGTGGGGAGCAAACTTGCTAGTTGTCAAGACTTCCCACTTCAGTTCTTTCCTCTAATTGCCCCCAGGACTCCCTTACATGATGCCTGAGGAAAATATGCTACCAAAAAGTTTGCTGAAAATCTGTTTGAGAATTGCATAGAGTGGTCCCTTGTGGGGGGGGAAGAAAAGTTCAAAGATTAAATAAGCAAATTCATGATTTCAAATTTTAAATTTGGCCAGCAGCTCCCACAGGTCCCGCCAAGGTGTGGATAAGGCTGAACTTCTCGAATGCCTGCTATGCTGGCTCCAAACACAGAGGATGCTATTTGTTCTGGGTCATGTCTTATCCACTGTGCCATCTAACTGCCCCCTACAGCCAATTTCTTAACTTTTAATTCTATGTTAAAGTAGACTTCTGCTCCTGAGGTGGAAGGGACACTTTCTCAAATTTCAGAACTTTCTGTTGCTCTCAGATCTGCTTTTGGGGAGATCAGAAAATTTTTATCTCTTCTAATGTGGTATGATCTAAAGAGAAGCATAGTCATTGCTCTTCTGGCTTGTGCTCTGGTTAGTGAGTTACCTCAAGCACTCTTTTTTTTTTTTGCATTATTCCTGTGACTAGGGCGCTCTGCTCCCCTGTGTCTGCATGCTCTGGATCCCAGAGCTCCTCCCTGCTCTGGGACTATCACCCATATTGCGACCCGGATCCATATATATGGAGAATGCAGCAGAGTCCTGATCCAGTGCCGAGGGACCCCTGCAATCTCCTTCTGACCAGTTGTCCCCGTCCTTTACCATTTGTGAACTGAGAGCCCTGAAAACTGCTGCTATCACTCCACTGTTTCATTCATCCCCAAGATCTGCTGCTAGTTTACTTGGATTTGACCCGTGCTAGTGCTGCCTGTGGTGGACTGTGCCTACTCTCACTAGTGATACAGCCCTTTGATGCCAACCTTCTAAGTTGTTTTGAGAGTGTCATTGTATTGCTTCTTGTCATCACTTGTGTGAGCCCTGTCTTATGCAAGTTCTCCATAATATAGCCTTTGTATTTGCCATTGGCGCTACATGTTGAGCCCATGGGATTTATGCTATCTATAGTAGATTTTAAATTCTTGGCAGTTCACCTCAAGGGAGGACCTCAGTGTCTGATACTGTATCTTGTTGGGTAATCTTCAGAACTTTTCTAGGACAATTCTAGTGGAAGCAATTTATTTTTATGGCATCATGCTGGTATACTGTACAGATTTCACAGCTAGCCAACAATGATATCAATACAATGACTCTCTAGACCTTCAGTTTGGTATGTAGCCAAATATCTTTTCTCACTTTCAGTGACTCCAAAGCATTTGGCCAGCTGTAGCAATGCATCAGCCTCATCATCTTTGTGGACATCTCTGAAAAGTATACTGACAAGGAAAGTGGAATTATCCACAGTATTCAAAATTTCCACATTTACTATGATCAATGATTCCACAAGTGGATGATATAGCAATAGGACAAAGAAATAAAAATGAATTTGCTAACTTCCCCTTTCTAGAACTGAGGGACCCAATAATAGATTTGGAGAAAAGAATTTTTTTAAAGAAAATTTCTGGTAGTTTAGCTGATTGACTCCTCTTTATTTCCACCATTTTGCCCTAGATAAAACCACATTTCTTTTTGGCAAAGCAGTGGGGTTAAGTGATTTGCCCAAGGTCTCAGTTAGATAATTATTAAGTGTCTGAGTCAGGATTTGAACTCAAGTCCTTCTGACTCCAGGGCTAGTGTTCTATCTATCCACTGTGCCACCTAGCCACCCCTAGATAAAACTTTTATTTTTTTTATTATTGCAAGGCAGTGGGGTTAAGTGACTTACCTAAGGTCATACAGCTAGGTAATTATTAAATGTTTGAGGCTGGATTTGAATTCAGGTTCTCCTGACTCCAGGGCCTGTGTTCTATCCATTATGCCACCTAGTTTACCCCTATATATTAACAACTGTGTACATATATGAACACATAGCACACACATATGTCCTTATGCATTTTTGTATATCAATATACTCTGCGTACTTGTGTGTTCTTAGGAGAAAACTAGATAGTTCATTGGGCCTGGAGTCTGGAAAACCTGAGCCAAAATCTGGTCTCAGACAGTTAATAACTGCATGACTTGGGCAATTCACTTATTTAACTTCTGTTTACTTTAATTGACTGGGGAAGGAGATAGCAAACCATTCTAGCAAAATTTAGCAAGAAAACTCTATGGATAGTATGGTTCATGGTATCATAAAGTCAGACACAACTGAACAACATCATATATATATATATATATGTTAGAGATGTGCATGTTTTTATCTATATTTATATCAATCTCCTTTATCTCTCCATCTATCTATGCATCCATCATCCATCTATCTATCTATCTATCTATCTATCTATCTATCTGCCTGCCTGTCTATTTATCTATTTATCCATCCATCCATCCAACCATCCATCTATCTGTCTATCTATTTCAAACAAGAGACATCACCCTTATGGTTTTCAAATTCAAAGAAACACTGAGATTTCCCACATTTGCTAAAGGAAATGAAAGGGTTTTTTCCCATTTATTAACACTTTGTTTCCATGAGGGTCAAAATTAAAGAAGTGTCTCAATTATATAAACAATCCACCACAAGTCCAAACAAAAACCAATATCTAGAACCTGAAATTGTTGGTGACAGAGAATGTGTTGCTTCTTAAATTCTGTTAACTTCTATTATTTCTCATACTTTGGAAATATCTGTTCTTCACGTGAAGCTTCCAACTCAGCTTTATTGTTATTAAAGGACAAGATCATACCATGAAACATTATCTAAGGTCTCCTTCCCCAAACTATTACCAACTCATTCTTCCTCCTTGTTTACAAAAGTACACATTTAGAACCTGGCCCAGAGGCAGCATCCTGTGTGTCCATGGAGACACATGAAGGACCACAACTCCTTCCTTTTTGTCCATAAGACAAAACTTATATGGACACCTTTGTTTTACAAGGGATGGAAGGGAGCACCTTTCAAGAAAATACTGGCACACTGCTCTGGGGCTGAACTAGCAATAGGTTGGAGGTAGCAGGCAGTGAAACCCTAGATGTAGTAAAGAAGCCAACCACATCCTCTTACCACAGTTTCTTTTTTCGGTTCCTGGGACCCCCCTCCCCCCCAGGAATCTGCTGTTCACCAAAGCTTGCATCTTTCTTTTGGTAGTTATCTTATTTTATTTCTTCCCCAACACCTCTGGGAGTAACTTGACCTTTGAAGAAGCAAAAATACAAAATGTATGGGCAATTGGGCAAAAACTTTCAAACTATTTTTCCAAATCTCATTTTGGTTATCACTGAAAAATTCATGAAAAGGGATTATTTTATCTTACAATCTACATCACTTACATTTTTAATTAGGAAGTTTACTTCATGGAAGTATAAGGATTTTACCTGATTTACTTTTATCCTATTATTTTTGTGTTTTGATTTTTATTTTTTTGAGGCGGAGGAGTAAAGAAAGACTCTGGATTTGTGATTTTTTGGGGGGAGTGAATATCCAATGAAGGAATGCCCTTGAACATAGCAAATTGGTCCCTGATCTACAACTTGTAGTTCTAGGCAGCTGACCAAGGGCATGAAGAGGTTAAATGACTTCTTGACAAGTTTTAGCAGAGCTAGCGTGTGTCAGAAGCCAACCCGGCAGGAATCAAACCAACAGGAAACATGAAGTGTCTTCATAAATGACACATAAATGATTCTACATTATATACATGGTCTTCCAAACTCATAAACATCAGTTGCATTTTATATGCTGTAAAACTATAACAGGAACTTGTCATTCTCCCACTCTTGTGATATAGAGATAGAACTAGATGAAATGTATTTTCATTGGAACTTTTTGCATATGTTTATACAGGTATTCAGGGAGATGGAAGAGAGCCAGTTCATATTCTTCAAACTGGCAATGTTTTCCATTTGGAGTCAATAGGGACTGGGGAGATGTGGGCCCTTAGCCACTTTGGCCCCTACACTTCATGTTCTGGATGTTCTGGGCAGATTTTCAATTCCATAGACATATTGTGTTTGTAACCACAATGATTTTTATGTATTGGTGGATTACAATCTTATGCATTTATAAAATCTCGATATGATAGTAGGATACTAGCAAATGGTGATACAGAAGCATTTGATAAGTATGGTTATGAAACTATTTATTTATGTTCCAGAAAATCTATTAGGTATATAGTACAGCTATCATCATATACATTCTATTTATCTATTATTATTATTTCTTTAATTGAAATTTTATTTTATTTTTCCAGTTATATGCTATGGTAGTTTTTTATGACATGAATTTTAGAAGGAATTTATATGACTAATACAAGGTCACAAACCTAGTAAATGTCAGAACTGTGATAATAATAATATCAACCATAATAACTAGTACTAATATAGAACTTTAGGTTTTTCTAAACACTTTACAAATATTACAGCAGTTTAAACTCAAAATTCCAGGAGGTAGATATTTTTATCCCCATTTTACAGATGAAGAAATTAAGGGTGAGAAAGATTATCTGACTTAACTACCCAGAATCAGAAATATAAGGAATATAGGAAATATAAGAAATTGACCTGAAGTCAATGACTTTCTGACCCCTGACTGGCACCCTATTCACTGTATCACCTAGGTACCGAATTTAAGTCTTCAAGTTTAATTTTC